>NC_039265.1:18731982-18736982 GCF_003368295.1 Carassius auratus
TAGAGAAAAATGGTATATGTGAGGATTTCCAGTCAGGATTTAGACCGTATCATAGTACTGAAACTGCTCTCCTTAGAGTTACAAATGATCTGCTCTTATCATCTGATCGTGGGTGTATCTCTCTATTAGTTTTATTGGATCTTAGTGCTGCGTTTGACACAATTGACCACAACATTCTTTTGCATAGACTTGAACACTTTGTTGGCATCAGTGGAAGTGCATTAGCATGGTTTAAATCGTATTTATATGACCGCCATCAGTTCGTAGCAGTGAATGAAGAGGTATCATATCGATCACAAGTGCAGTATGGAGTACCTCAAGGCTCAGTACTAGGGCCGCTACTCTTCACGCTTTATATGTTACCCTTGGGAGATATCATCAGGAAACATGGTGTTAGCTTTCACTGTTATGCTGATGATACGCAGCTCTATATTTCCTCGCAGCCCGGTGAAACACACCAATTTGAAAAACTAATGGAATGCATAGTCGATATAAAAAATTGGATGACGAGTAATTTCTTACTGCTAAATTCAGAAAAAACAGAGGTGTTAATCATAGGGCCTAAAAACTCTACTTGTAATAACCTAGAACACTGTCTAAGACTTGATGGTTGCTCTGTCAATTCTTCGTCATCAGTTAGGAACCTAGGTGTGCTACTTGATCGCAATCTTTCCTTAGAAAGCCACGTTTCTAGCATTTGTAAAACTGCATTTTTCCATCTCAAAAATATATCTAAATTACGGCCTATGCTCTCAATGTCAAATGCAGAAATGTTAATCCATGCATTTATGACTTCAAGGTTAGACTACTGTAATGCTTTATTGGGTGGTTGTTCTGCACGCTTGGTAAACAAACTACAGCTAGTCCAAAATGCAGCAGCAAGAGTTCTTACTAGAACCAGGAAGTATGACCATATTAGCCCGGTCCTGTCCACACTGCACTGGCTCCCTATCAAACATCGTATAGATTTTAAAATATTGCTTATTACTTATAAAGCCCTGAATGGTTTAGCACCTCAGTATTTGAATGAGCTCCTTTTACATTATACTCCTCTACGTCCGCTACGTTCTCAAAACTCAGGCAATTTGATAATACCTAGAATATCAAAATCAACTGCGGGCGGCAGATCCTTTTCCTATTTGGCGCCTAAACTCTGGAATAACCTACCTAACATTGTTCGGGAGGCAGACACACTCTTGCAGTTTAAATCTAGATTAAAGACCCATCTCTTTAACCTGGCTTACACATAACATACTAATATGCTTTTAATATCCAAATCCGTTAAAGGATTTTTAGGCTGCATTAATTAGGTAAACTGGAACCGGAACACTTCACATAACACCGTACTTTCTACATCATTAGAAGAATGGCATCTACGCTAATATTTGTCTGTTTCTCTCTTGTTCCGAGGTCACCGTAGCCACCAGATCCAGTCTGTGTCCAGATCAGAGGGTCACTGCAGTCACCCGGATCCAGTACGTATCCAGACCAGATGGTGGATCAGCACCTAGAAAGGACCTCTACTGCCCTGAAAGACAGCGGAGACCAGGACAACTAGAGCCCCAGATACAGATCCCCTGTAAAGACCTTGTCTCAGAGGAGCACCAGGACAAGACCACAGGAAACAGATGATTCTTCTGCACAATCTGACTTTGCTGCAGTCTGGAATTGAACTACTGGTTTCGTCTGGTCAGAGGAGAACTGACCCCCAACTGAGCCTGGTTTCTCCCAAGGTTTTTTTCTCCATTCTGTCACCGATGGAGTTTCGGTTCCTTGCCGCTGTCGCCTCTGGCTTGCTTAGTTGGGGTCACTTCATCTACAGTGATATCATTGACTTGATTGCAAATTAAAACAGACACTATTTCAACTGAACAGAGATGACATCAATGAATTCAATGATGAACTGCCTTTAACTATCATTTTGCATTATTGAGACACTGTTTTCCAAATGAATGTTGTTCAGTGCTTTGGCGCAATGTATTTTGTTTAAAGCACTATATAAATAAAGGTGATTGATTGATTGAACAGGACAGCCTTGTTCTGGACCCTCATCCACATTATTTTCTGCATGATTAATATGAGCAGCACGGCACAGCGCGTTATAGGCTATATTTATCCACAAATTATAAATATTAATTCTCCTGTTAAAAACAAATAAAGAAACCGTGTAGGAGAGTGGCTATTATGTGCAAACAGTAAGAAACTCTATATTTGTGCAGTTTGCGCTTATCGGAAAGAAATCTATTCCAATTTGAAGTTTGTGATAAATAAACGCGTACATCATCTCGATCACTTTATTAAGCGCTCGTGATCACCGAATTAATTCAGTCCGATTGAACCAAAAATTGTTCACACACACACACACACACACACACACACACACACACACACACACAGCATTCTCACTCGCTCACACACTCACACTCAAACACTTACACACGAACATACAGCTGCCTCACTCACTCACTCGCTCACACACACACACAGACACACACACACACTCACAGCAGTCTCACTCACTCACACTCACACTCACACACACACACACACTCGAAGCAGTCTCACTCACTCACTCGCTCACACTCACACACACACACACGCACGCACACACGCACACACACACACAGCTGTCTCACTCACTCGCTCACACACACACACACACACACACACACAGCTGTCTCACCGTCACTCTCTGTCTGTGTCTCTTGGCTTTGCGCACGTTGCTGATGAATCTTCGGCCCATCTTCTTCGCGGACCAAACCGACATGAACATGACGTCAGAGCCGCGGGATTACATCACACTCGCGTTCACACCGACACCGAATCAAACTGAACAGGACCGAACAGGATTGATCAGAGTCCAGCGGCGAGAGAGAGAGAGAGAGAGAATCCGCGACCGGCGCTCGATCACAGAGAGAGGATGAGGATGATGAAGGTGATGATGAAGGTGATGATGACAGCAGTCGCAGTGTGTCAGAGTCACTTCATCTTCTGCTTCAGCCGGAATCACGAGCGCGAAATCTACCGCGAGACGCACAGAAACATCCAACGTTACAGACGCGCGCGAGGAGCTTCATCCTGCTGCCGCGCGACCGCTTCACGCACACACACACACACACACACACACACACACACACACGCAGCACAGTCACTGTTCTTCAAGACAGTGTTTGGATTCAGCTGACAAAACGATTGAGAATCGCTGGTGTAATGAAATAAAAGAATCGAATAGATCGAGTGCTGTAAGTGTTTTTGAGATGCTACACTGCTTGAGAGATTTGAGGAAAACACACCTGTCTGTCAAAAGCTGAAAATCACGAAAACATTACAAAATAAAAGCCAGAGGGTCAAAAACTGTCCTGGAATTACAACAGAACCAGAGAAATGACGATCTGTGGAGGAAACAGAACTGTGCTGAACTTCCGGTAGAGTTCAGACTCAAACACTCACCTTCAGAACAGCTTATTATTCACCACATTACTCTCTCACACACACACACACACACACTGGTCAAGTGTTCCTGTTGCTATGGAGACCACCATCCCCCGTCTCCATGGTGATTTGTGTGCTAGTGTAAGTATATATGTAGATGCCTTATTAGTGACTGACAGAACTATCCCTTTAACACACACTGAACACACTCTTCAGAGCAGGATTAATGGCTAAAGGAAGACAACTATCATAAGAATAATAATGTTTAAAAAAACTATAACCATAACGATCTTGGAATTGTGGGTAAAGAGATCACAATTCTGAGTTTGTGTCTTGCAATTCTACTTACGGTTTATCTAATAATATTACGGTCTGTTTCCCAAAAGCATCTTAACTTAAGTAGCACTTGAAAATCATCGTAGATCTACGAGTGCTCTGGAGTAATAGTGAAGCCCTAAGTGCATCGGGAGAAGACGGATGGATGTGATCACCTGCAGGACAACCAGCAGATTACACCTTTAACTGGATTCAAGCGCAATGTGATTATAATAGAAGGATTTAAGTGTGCTTCATATGACTCGTTTTCTTAATTTATTTTATTAATTTAGAATTGAAATAATTAAAAAGAGCATACAAATATAAATAAACATTCAAATTAAATGACTGAACAACAACAACAACAACAAAGAATAAAAGAAGAAGTCCTAATGTAGGAAATGCTTCAAAGACATGAAATTATCCAAAGCGACTTACAGTGCATTCAGGGTAATAATTTATTAATAAACATAATATATAAGTATATAAAGTATATAATATATTAGCCTATTATGTAAAGTATAATATTGTACACTATAATATATTATAATATTGTATCGTATTATAGTTATTATATCCAAGTTGTCTGTCTGGAACGCAGCATTAGGTTAACATCAATAAACGATCGTGTGCTATAATTAAGAGCCATTCTCTGGTGAGATTTCAGCACTTGACAAACGGACAGCGACTCCATTAGTAGCAGTTAGAGCACAGCTGCATGCGCTTGCTTTACTGCACTGTTGGGAAGCACGCGTGAAACAATAAACAACGATCGTAAAATTACTCTAGAAAACGTTCTTAAGCGCCAAGATCAGTCGCTATCGGGAAACCCGGCCCTGTTTTCTCAGAACTGAGATGAAAAGTCATAATTACCTTTATTATTTATTTTATTTTTTATGCAGTGGTGAAAACTGCTAAAATGAGATAAACTTCTTCAAGTACTTATTATTCTTCGTTCATGTTAATTTCAACATTTACTAATAGGACACATTAGGCTACTAAAAGCAAAATATGTACCTGTATCTGTTGATATTATTATTGAACTTTTGTATTTTTCACTAACAGATACTACAGCAAATGTGCAGCTCATTGTTCATTAATGCATAACGAGCATTAACTAAATTAAAATTAAAATTTAAAATTTAAAAATTTGAACTCATTATGAACTAATTATGAACCAATGCTAAAGTGTTCATCATGAGTTCTGTAAAACTGGATCACACTAGTGATGCGCGGCTCGGGGTTTTTCTAAC
>NC_039265.1:18741982-18766982 GCF_003368295.1 Carassius auratus
GATTCAAAGACAAATACATTTTTAACAGCTCAATTTTGCCACATAAAAGATGCACACACAGGAATTGATAGGTGGAATTCAAATGTACATTTTAGAACAAATATCTAATTCTGACCTTCAGTATCTCATTCTGGAACTGAAATGTATTTTTGATTCCCAACCCTATAACGACCCACACTAACAGCCTAATCTTTAGCTCCTGGTAAAATCAAATCTTGAGTTCCGCCTTAGTAAACATATTACATGCTCAAAATGAAGATCACTGGAGCATCAACACAAGTCAATTAACTACTCCGTAACAGCACGTCATCAACCTGCTTCTAATGAACACACACACATACACACACACACACACACACACACACACACACACACACACACCGACTTGTTCTTCAGAAACAGTTTGAAGAGCAGCAGAACTCACTCACTCACACACACACACACACACACACACACACACGCTCACACACACTCAGCTGTATAAATGAGAGGAGAGCTTGAGACGACTGCTCTGAACGCACGCGTGCGCGTGAGAACGCTGCGGTATTTAGACACGTCGCGCACACACACACACTCACACACACACACACGCGCGCGCGGGGGATGCAGCGGTCTTACCTTAGTGGTCACTATACACAGGCAGTCCATGTCAGGACTGAGGGGCGACGGAAGCGCATCCCCCCCCCCACACACACACACCCTCCCCGCTCCCTCCCTCCGCTGCTCGAGCCTCCGCTCTCTCGCTCGCGCGCGCTCTCTCTCTCTCCGTCTCACAGCTCGCGCCGGAGAGACAGACGTGGGGGGGGGGGGGGAGACAAGAGTGATGGTGGGTGACTACTATTACCATGGTAGACAACTGTTGTTGCTCTAGCAACTGTAGAGCTGTTGCCATGGAGACTGTGAGAGGCTGTTGCCATGTGGAGCAGTCGTTTTCTTTCGTTCTTGTTTTTTTTTTTTTTTTTGTCATCCTTTCCTATCAAAATGCTTTGGCGTCACGCTTAAGCAACGCATTCCTATTTGAGGACTGAACTCTGACAATGTGCCTTGAATGGAGTTCTCTTTCACGTCTTCTTGCGTTTTAACAGACAAACACAAGAACAATTCAACCATTCAAGAGACTGTAGGAGCCTTGCACTCGCTGTTTTCTTTGTCTGGCTCCTGCTGGATTTCTGAACATTACTGCAGCGTGCAAGTAAAATGATTTCTAAATCATGATCATCTCAGATGAGAAAAAAAAACAGAAAAAAAAAACAGAAAAAAGATATATTCAATTAGATTAGGCAAGAAAAACAGAAGCGTTTCACTACTGTCTCAGACTTCTGAAGCCCTTGTAGATTATAAATGAGATGCAATTATAGAGTTAGAAAACAGAGAAAATCGAGCTAAAGTAAGATGATAGCTTGAACACTGCCTGGTTATTTACTTGCTCTAATAATGATTTCGGATCATTTTAAACAAAAACGTTATGGACTGCAGCTTTAACGTAAAGGGTTAGTTCAGCCAATAATGAAAACGAGCCCATAAATTACTCCGCCTGAAGTCCTCCTAGGTGTATATGTCTTTTCTTCTCTCAGATGAATCCAGTCAGAATTATATTAAAAACTGTCTTTGATCTTTCAAGCTGTTTAACGGCACTCAGTCTGATAGAAGTTTAATAAAAAGCGCATCCATAATAAAAAGTACTAACCCATTAACTGTAGTAACCATTATAACTATCACTACAGTTAATGCTATTATTATTATAGTTAAGTTATTATTGTAGCAGTTAATGTTATGGTCATAGTTATCATCACAGTTATGATTCTTAGTGTGAACAGGCCTTAAGTGTTTCGCAGATGCTCTTGAATCATTCTTTAAAATTATACTGTACTCCAGTTAGACTTCAGCTGTGATTCACACACACACACACACACACACACACACACACACACACACACACACACACTCTCTCTCTCTCTCTCTCTCTCTCAGACACACACACATACACTCTCTCTCTCTCTCTCTCACACACACACACACACACACACACACACATACACTCTCTCTCTCTCTCACACACACACACACACACATACACTCTCTCTCTCTCTCTCTCACACACAAACACACACACACATACACTCTCTCTCTCTCTCTCACACACACACACACACACACACACACACACATACACTCTCTCTCTCTCCACACACACACACACACACGTACACTCTCTCTCTCTCTCTCTCCACACACACACACACACACACACTCACCAGTCCCGGTGTGAATGTCTGATTCTCAAACACTGTCAGCTCATAAAACTCCTGAATATCTGTGAAAGAAACACACATATTAAATTATCAAAAACACACTGCCAGCCAAAAGATTGGAACAAATTAAGATTTTATTTGCTCAAAAATACAGTAAAATCAGTGAAATATTATTCTAATGTAAATCATCTGTTTTCTGTGTGAATCTGTGTTAAAGTGTAATGTATTTCTGTGATGCTCCGCTGTATTTTCAGCATCATTCCTCCAGTCTTCAGTGTCACATGATCTTCAGAAACCAGAATAATATGATGATTTACTGCTCAAGAAACATTTCTGATTATTATCAATGTTGAAACAGCAGCAAATCTTTCACCTTTCTGTTCAGAAGTATCCAAAATTCAATCCTACAACATGCCCTCCAGACCCAATCCCCTCACACCTCCTCCAAGCAATCTCTCCTACACTTTTACCAGCACTCACACACATCATCAACACATCTCTCCTCACAGACACCTTCCCCACTGCATTCAAGCAGACTCAGGTAACCCACTGTTATTAAACACTTCTCTTACAGATAGCTACAGACCCGTCTCTCTCCTTCCATTCATAGCGAAAACCCTTGAAAGAGTTGTTTTCAACCTGATATCATTGTTTCTCTCACAGAACAACAAACTGGACACTAACCAGTCAGGTTTCAGGAGCGGCCATTCATCTGAGACTGGGCTACTGTCAGTCACGGAAACACTGCGGATTGTAAAAGCTGATTACAAATCATCAGTCTTTATTCTGCTGGATCTATCTGCTGCTTCTGACACGGTCAATCACCAGATCCTCCTGCCCTCTCATCACTGGGCATCACAGGGATTCCACTTCACTGGTTTGAATCATATCTTACTGATAGGTCTTTCAGGGTGGCTCGGGGAGGCGAGGTTTCCAAAACACTTCAACTTGTCATGGGGTTCCTCAGGGATCGGTTCTGGGACCCCTCCTCTTCTCCATGTACACAACATCACTGGGTCCCATCATACAGGCACATGACTTCTCCTACCATTGCTATGCTGAAGACACACAGCTCTATCTCTCATTTCAACCAGATGATCCAACAGTAGCTGCACGGATCTCAGGCTGCCTGGAGGACATCTCGGCAAGGATGAAAGAATATCACCTACAGCTCAACCTGGCAAAGACTGAGCTTCTTGTCGTCACTGCCACTCCAACTCTACAGCATGATTTCACCATCCAGCTAGGTTCTTCTACAATTACCCCATGAACTTCGGTCAGAAATCTTGGTGTAACCTTTGATGACCAGCTGACCTTCAATGTGCATCTGCAATGTGGTCTTTGAAGGTGCAGACTGCACATTGTCCAGGCCCTGGTCATTTCTAGGTTGGACTACTGCAATGCTCTTCTGGCTGGACTTCCAACAAGCACAATCAAACCTCTACAATTAAAGTTTATTTGTATAGCGCTTTTTACGATACAAATGATTCAGAATGCAGCGGCACGACTGGTCTTCAATGAACCCAAAAGAGCCCATGTTACACCTCTCTTTTTCTCCTCGCACTGGCTCCCGGTTGCAGCTCGCTTCAAGTTCAAGAAATTGATGCTTGCATAAAGAACAGCCACAGACTCAGCACCCATCTACTTCCACTCACTATTACCAATCTACATCCCCTCCAGAAGTTTGAGATCCACTAGTGAGCAACGCTTGTGGTACCATCACAGAGAGGCTCAAAATCACTTTCCAGAACATTCTCCTTCACCATTCCTGGCTGGTGGAGTGATCTTCTCATCCCTATCCTGAATACTGAATCCCTGACAACTTTCAAGCAACAGCTGAAAACTCATCTCTTTCGAAGTTACTTGACTTCATCCTAAAAAATAAATAAAAAATATGTCTTTATTTATTCCTTCTCTTTCTAGCTTGTACTTATTTGAACAATGCCTGAAACTTGGTTTTACAAGCACTTTCTCTGTTTGTTTGCCTCTTTAAGAGGAATCGCTTTGGATAAATGTGTCTGCAAAAAGATTAAATGTAAATGTAGATGTAGTTGTAGAGGATTAAGAACAGATCATATAAATACATCTCAGTGTGTTGTTATGATCAGTGTGTGTCTGTGTGTGAATTAAAAGCGTCTTGTCTGCCAGCAGGGAATCCTGATGCTGACTGACAGCTCCATTCATCCTCAGCGACCAATCACACGCTGCTGACCTGCCAAGCTCCGCCTCCAGTGACCTCTCTAATCTGATGATGTCACATATGTAAATCTCCCAATGACAGATTACACACTAAATATAGAGTTCACACTGTCACTCGCCGCTGATAAGTGGGAGAGTGTGTGTGAGTGAGTGAGTTTATATGTGTGTGTGAGTTTATATGTGTGTGCGTGTGTGTGTGTGTGTGTGTGTGAGTGAGTGAGTGAGCGAGTGAGTTTATATGTGTGTGTGAGAGTGTGTGTGTGTGTTACTCACCCAGCAGAGCCTGAAACAGGTCACTCTGAAAGATGGTCAAGAGTCTTTCAGCACGACTCCTGAAACCTTCATCACCTGCTGATTGACAGGCTTCCATCGCCTGCAGCGCTCGCTCTGTATCTGACACACACACACACACACAGTGTTAAAACACACACATGTAACAGTGTGTAATGTGTGTTACTGTAACCCTGAATATGACAGACATGCCAACAGCACATCATAGAGCATCACAGAGATCACTCTCTGTCTCACACACACACACACACACACACACTCGGAGCTGGACGTGTCTCACCTTCTCGTTTGAGAGCCATGTCTGCTGTAGCTCTCTCCGCTGTGTTTCCGTGTCCAGCTGTCGTCTGATCCTCTGAACTTAAACCTCTTTAGTGCTTTGAGCTCTGGCCCAACGGCCTGCTGGGAAATGTAGTTCGACCTGGCCATCTGTCAATCAAGCCCAGTGTGAGTGTGAAGGACTCTGCTTCTATGGATCTGTCTCAGGGTTTAGCAGATCTCTCAGTGGAGCTACAGAGGAATCACTCGTGACTAAAGGACAAACACACTCAACACTCAGTGATCATGCGCTTTTAGGCATATAAGCACATATGAAAAAATAAATGATATACTATTTATCAAGCTTGTAACAAGCCAAATTAATTACCGTATTTTTCGGACTATAAGTCGCATTTATTTAGAACCAAGAACCAAGAGAAAACATTACCCTGGCGGCTGGAGACGGTAATGTGAACTCTTGGTTAATTTCTTTCGGTTCATGTCAAATTAATTTTGATAAATAAGTCGCACCTGACTATAAGTCGCAGGACTAGCCAAACTATGAAAAAAAGTGCGACTTATAGTCCGGAAAATACTGTATTTAAAATGATTTTTGGAAAATCCTGGTAATTTACCATAGAAATATGCTTTTAATGTTTATGAGTGTTATAGCACCAGCTGTGGTCCTATCTTCCTAAAGCTTTGCAGGCTTGTTTAGAAGCACCTGTCCCATGTGCTCACCAGGTTTCGTCAAGTTTTGAGTTTTGGTTTAGGCTTTATAAGCTTTTGAGTATATTTGGACAGGCCCATTTTCTAAATGACCCCGTTAAAGGTTCCCTAACAGTACATTTCAACATTTTTGTTTAATGAAAATTGACCTAAAGAGTGTAGAGAATTGTACTGCAGTCTTTTTCCAAATTGATTGAAAAACCTAGAAGTAGTTCTTTATTTCGCATTTTCTCAATCATTTAACAAACGCTTTGATTGACAGCAGTGGTTCTTGAGGCAAAGTGGTTAAGAATGAGGAGGTTTATCGTATGATATGAATATTGTGCAATCACTTACACCCTTGAAGAAATGCGTTATCATCCTCTAGTGACTGATTCCTTTCAGACTCTCACAGATCTGTAGGCCATCTGACCTTGTCTAATAGGTGCTCAAAATTCATCGGCTATGGTGGCCATGTTTTTTAAGATACACAGATGTCCTAATAGATACTTGTGGCACTTTGGCCCAAGAGAGCGCAGACCAGTTTTCATGTCAGTAGGACAAATGGTTGCATAGTTATGGCCATTTTATGTTTTTTTCTCTCTTCTAGTGCTTCACTTGTCCAAGCTTCACAACTTTATTCACATGATCTCAGATTGAGCTCTTCCGTAAGTGATCTGAGTTTACCGAAGAGATCTCATTCTGTTCCCCAGTTAGAACAGGTTTAATAAATGTGACCCCGTCCCTTGAAGGTTGGGTTAGTACATGCAAATGTCTCAATCACATATTTCTATATCACAGGGAATCACATCTGCAGGAGTGTGTGTGTGTGAGACAGCTCTGCTGCCATCTCCTGGTGACACACACACGGTCCTCAAACAGGTTGTATAGGCCAGCTCGTGTTTATCTTTAGAAATAAAAACTCATTAAATGGTCATGCAGCTATTTTTAACAACGGACCAATTGATTTCCAGAGTTTGATCTGAATTATGATCATCTCCTTCTTTACAGATGAATGTTTCATAATTGATGAACTTTGCAGAATTAAAGGGATAGTTCACCCAAAAATAAAAGTAGCCCATGCTTTACTCACCATCAAGTCAAATCCAATCAGAGTTGTATTAAAAAATGTCCTGGCTCTTTCAAGCTTTATAATGGCTTTAATTTTAAAATAGTCCATTAGAAGTCCAATAAAACATCCATCCATCATAACCAGTGCCTCACATGGCTCCAGGGGGGTTAAAACAATTATACAAAATATTGGAGTCATTCAGAATTCATGAAGTACATAAAGAAAGATGGAGAGATCCGTCACTTAGGGTAGAAAACCAAACATATTTGAGAGATGAGAAACAGATTTATTCACACTCAGATCAGACACATCAGATATGAAGCTCAGTCAGCATCACACACTAGACCGGCCTGAGGTCAGAGGTCAAGCAGTCTGCTGCAGCAAACTCTGATGTTCAGAACAGTTAAGACTGAGCAAACAGGAAGTAGTCCAGCCCACCCTCCGCAGGGCACAGGAAGAAATAAACCTTAGAAGCTTAACGCTAGAAAACCACGTGTTTGTGTTCAAATCAGAAGATCATATGAGGATTCCAACACTTCCTGAGACTCACTTCCTGTTGGAGGCGGGGCCTTTATGGAACAGGTAAATCGACCTCTGAAGTCCTGAATGAGAAACCAAAACTGAATCAAACATGTGACCATTTCATAAATCCAGATCAGTGTGAGTGTATACACAATACATATTGCCAAAAGTATTGGCACCCCTCTTCTAATGAGCCAGTTTGACTACTTCAGTGATTTTCATAATGCAAACTGAATGTTTAAGAAATATAATGATATTCCAGGGAATTGTGAGCAAGAGTTTGGACAGGACCCTGTTCTATTCTTCATGAGAATGCCTCGGTGTATAAAGCACAGCTCGAGAAGAAAGCATTGACTGAGTCAGTGTGGAGGAACCTCTGCTGTGACCTTGAGCCGAAAGCTCATCACCAAACACCAGAGACTCCTCCACACAGGTGCGTTCATTCTACACACGACCGCACCGCTGCAGCAGAGATGGAAATACAATGTGAAAATACATGAATTATGTTTCTATCTTTGTTGCAACTGTTCTGAAGTGACTTCTGTTCTAAAGAAGGGGGTGTCCAAAAGGTTTGGCAATATAGTGTGTGTGTGTGTGTGTTTGTGCAGTGAGAGAGAGACAGACAGACAGAGAGTGTGTGTGTGTGTGTGTACCGTTAGCGCCGCTGTGAGGCGTCCCGATCAGCTCGTAGCTGCTGAAGCCCACCTCAGTCGTCAGGAAAGAGCTGAACTGATCCGGCTTCAGTCTGATGCTCCTGTAGTTCCTGTACATCACCTCCTGCACACACACACACACACACACAACGAATGAGCTGCTGTTACACATCAGGGTCACAGGTCACTGAAGAACACATGCATATGCAAAATCATCATTTGAGCACGAATTAAAAATTAAAAATCTTGCGGCGGCTGTAGGAGCTCCAGTGTGTGTGTGTGTGTGTGTGTGTGTGTTACCGTGAGTCTCTTGCTCCGGCTGTAGGAGCTTCAGTGTGTGTGTGTGTGTGTGTGTGTGTGTGTTACCGTGAGTCTCTTGCTCCGGCTGTAGGAGCTCCAGTGTGTGTGTGTGTGTGTGTTTGTTACCGTGAGTCTCTTGCTCCGGCTGTAGGAGCTTCAGTGTGTGTGTGCGTGTGTGTGTGTGTGTGTGTCCGTGAGTCTCTTGCTCCGGCTGTAGGAGCTCCAGTGTGTGTGTGTGTGTGTGTTACCGTGAGTCTCTTGCTCCGGCTGTAGGAGCTCCAGTGTGTGTGTGTGTGTGTGTGTGTGTGTGTGTGTGTGTGTTACCGTGAGTCTCTTGCTCCGGCTGTAGGAGCTCCAGTGTGTGTGTGTGTGTGTGTGTGTGTGTGTTACCGTGAGTCTCTTGCTCCGGCTGTAGGAGCTCCAGTGTGTGTGTGTGTGTGTGTGTGTTACCGTGAGTCTCTTGCTCCGGCTGTAGGAGCTCCAGTGTGTGTGTGTGTGTGTGTGTGTGTTACCGTGAGTCTCTTGCTCCGGCTGTAGGAGCTCCAGTGTGTGTGTGTGTGTGTGTGTGTGTGTGTGCGTGTGTGTGTGTTACCGTGAGTCTCTTGCTCCGGCTGTAGGAGTGTGTGTGTGTGTGTGTGTGTGTGTGTGTGTTACCGTGAGTCTCTTGCTCCGGCTGTAGGAGCTCCAGTGTGTGTGTGTGTGTGTGTGTGTGTGTGTGTGTGCGTGTGTGTGTGTTACCGTGAGTCTCTTGCTCCGGCTGTAGGAGCTTCAGTGTGTGTGTGTGTGTGTGTGTGTGTGTTACCGTGAGTCTCTTGCTCCGGCTGTAGGAGCTTCAGTGTGTGTGTGTGTGTGTGTGTGTGTGTGTGTGTGTGTTACCGTGAGTCTCTTGCTCCGGCTGTAGGAGCTCCAGTGTGTGTGTGTGTGTGTGTGTGTGTGTGTGCGTGTGTGTGTGTTACCGTGAGTCTCTTGCTCCGGCTGTAGGAGCTCCAGTGTGTGTGTGTGTGTGTGTGTGTGTGTTACCGTGAGTCTCTTGCTCCGGCTGTAGGAGTGTATGTGTGTGTGTGTGTGTGTGTGTGTTACCGTGAGTCTCTTGCTCCGGCTGTAGGAGCTCCAGTGTGTGTGTGTGTGTGTGTGTGTGTTACCGTGAGTCTCTTGCTCCGGCTGTAGGAGCTCCAGTGTGTGTGTGTGTGTGTGTGTGTGTGTGTGTTACCGTGAGTCTCTTGCTCCGGCTGTAGGAGCTCCAGTGTGTGTGTGTGTGTGTGTGTGTGTGTGTGTGTGTTACCGTGAGTCTCTTGCTCCGGCTGTAGGAGCTTCAGTGTGTGTGTGTGTGTGTGTGTGTGTGTGTGTTACCGTGAGTCTCTTGCTCCGGCTGTAGGAGCTCCAGTGTGTGTGTGTGTGTGTGTGTGTGTGTGTGTTACCGTGAGTCTCTTGCTCCGGCTGTAGGAGCTCCAGTGTGTGTGTGTGTGTGTGTTACCGTGAGTCTCTTGCTCCGGCTGTAGGAGCTCCAGTGTGTGTGTGTGTGTGTGTGTGTGTGTGTGTGTGTTACCGTGAGTCTCTTGCTCCGGCTGTAGGAGCTTCAGTGTGTGTGTGTGTGTGTGTGTGTGTGTGTTACCGTGAGTCTCTTGCTCCGGCTGTAGGAGCTCCAGTGTGTGTCTGTGTGTGTGTGTGTGTGTTACCGTGAGTCTCTTGCTCCGGCTGTAGGAGCTCCAGTGTGTGTGTGTGTGTGTGTGTGTGTGTGTGTGTTACCGTGAGTCTCTTGCTCCGGCTGTAGGAGCTCCAGTGTGTGTGTGTGTGTGTTACCGTGAGTCTCTTGCTCCGGCTGTAGGAGCTCCAGTGTGTGTGTGTGTGTGTGTGTGTGTGTGTGTGTTACCGTGAGTCTCTTGCTCCGGCTGTAGGAGCTCCAGTGTGTGTGTGTGTGTGTGTGTGTGTGTGTGTGTGTGTGTTACCGTGAGTCTCTTGCTCCGGCTGTAGGAGCTCCAGTGTGTGTGTGTGTGTGTGTGTTACCGTGAGTCTCTTGCTCCGGCTGTAGGAGCTCCAGTGTGTGTGTGTGTGTGTGTGTTACCGTGAGTCTCTTGCTCCGGCTGTAGGAGCTCCAGTGTGTGTGTGTGTGTGTGTGTGTGTGTTACCGTGAGTCTCTTGCTCCGGCTGTAGGAGCTCCAGTGTGTGTGTGTGTGTGTGTGTTACCGTGAGTCTCTTGCTCCGGCTGTAGGAGCTCCAGTGTGTGTGTGTGTGTGTGTGTTACCGTGAGTCTCTTGCTCCGGCTGTAGGAGCTCCAGTGTGTGTGTATGTGTGTGTGTGTGTGTGTGTGTGTTACCGTGAGTCTCTTGCTCCGGCTGTAGGAGCTCCAGTGTGTGTGTGTGTGTGTGTGTGTGTGTGTGTGTTACCGTGAGTCTCTTGCTCCGGCTGTAGGAGCTCCAGTGTGTGTGTATGTGTGTGTGTGTGTGTGTGTGTGTTACCGTGAGTCTCTTGCTCCGGCTGTAGGAGCTCCAGGGCTGGGGTTCGAGGATCAGTACTCCTCCAGGTAACAGGTGTCTGTAGATGCGCTGAAACAGTCTCTGGATTCCAGCGTCACCGTAGTTCAGATGAACCCACTTCGTCAAACTCAGACACAGAATGACGTCGTACTCCGCACACTGAGACATCACCGCCTCGTCACTGTCCGGAACATAGTCACCCTGAACACACACACACACACACACACACACACACGATCGTCAGCAGGTATAAAGGGGTCATCAGATGCTCATTCTCCACAAGTTGATGTGATTCTTTGGGATCTTAATGAAAACTCTATAACAAACTCTACATTTCTCAATCATAGAGAAAAACTACATCCTTTTTACTAGAGATGCACCAAACGTTTGGCAACCGAAATAATCCGTCTCTCTCTCTCACACACACACACACACACACACACAAACACACGCATGTCACCTTCAGGAAGTAGATGTTGCTGGGGAACAGGCCGGGGGTGTGAGGCATTATGGGAGGAGCAGCGATTGGTCCACGGCAGCGTGTGAAGGACACAGGAAACCTGCGTAACGCCTCCTGACCGCGCTCCAGCTCCAGGCCCATCAGAGGTGCCAACCCCATCTGACCTCTGACCTCTGACCCCTCCCCTGACAGCCCACCACTCGACCCCATCATCTCGGACAGGAAGTAGCGCAGGTTCTGCCGGGCGAGGCGCACCAGCGCTCCATCGATGTCGACGCCCAGCACACGCTCGGGGCTCCAGTGTCCAGCAATAGCGAGGGTCACATGACCAGTGCTGCAGCCCACATCCAGGACCTTCTTCCCACAGAACCACTCGGGTCTGAACACGGTCAGGCGAGGGTCTGCACTCGGCGACGGCGTGCGGTAACCATAGTAACGGCTGTAGCTTCCATACTGGAATGTGCGGGGTGTCTTGTGTGGGATTTTCCCCGCCCCCGGAGGCGGAGCTCCACTGACTCCGCCCACAACAGGAGTGTGGAAGGCCTGGCTGTGTGCGACCGTCTGCTTAGTCGGAGTGATGGACAGGCGGTCCGAATGGCTGTTGGTTCGTCTGCGCTTCCTGTGTTTGGACGGCTGCCCCTGGGGGGCGGAGCTTAACGAGGAGGGGTGTTCATCACGGCAGTTGATTGATGTGTTGAGATCGTAAGAACACGGTGCATCCTTTACAGGCTTGTCTGAACTAACAGCCACACCCGACCCGTCGATGACCTTTGACCTCTCACTGTCAGATGGCTCAGCGGTCACTCCAGGATGGTGTCGGTTGCGATGTCTTCGCCGGATCTTCAGAGGCGACACTAACACACCCGCAGCTCCGTCTCCGCCGCGTCCGCTCAGATTCAGAGGATCGGTGATGTCTTTGGGAATCAGGATCTCCACTGGGTCTCTGCTTTTCCTGGGAAGGGGCGAGGATTTGGGCGTCTGGGCGTTGAGCACCTTACTGACCTCCTCGTCCAACAGGCTGTTGAGATTCAGCGGGTCGAAGATGTTCCCGCCCATCAGGAAGTTTGAGGGCAGAACCGGGTCACATTCAGAGTTTGCGCGGCGTCTGCGTTTAGCGAGACTCGGGTGTTTGAAGCCTACGCTCACAGTGTAGCGCCGCTTGCTCAGTCTCTGCGTCTGTGTCTCGACTCGCGACTGCAGGCCGATTCTGATCGGCTCGTCCTGAAGGCTGTCATGATTGGCGGCTAGTTCGGACAGCAGCATGCTAGCTTGGACCTCATCCTGGATGTCGATGGGTGGAGGACGGGTGTGCAAATTCGCCCCATCAGCGGCTGGAAGCTCACTCTGAACAGACATCACGGCACACATCCATCGGCCGCTAATAACACGACTGCAGGAAAACACAGCAGAATAAAGTACACAAGGTATACAATTAACAAAAAGTTATAAAAGACATTTCAGATCTACAACATTTTTTTATTAATTTTTAAATCATACTTACTTGACTAGTCAGTGTAGTCTTTGGAGCATTAGTGTGCCTGTGACCCACGTGTTACATCTGTCACTGAACTAGGATCGCCACGCCCAGCTAATTTTAATAACCACGCCCCCTAGGAGGATCTACTGTACTGCTCATGAATATTGCGAGAACAAAAATCACCCTCCCGCCCCCATCCGACACAAGCACACACGTACGTTGCCCCTCCCTCCCTCCCTCCCTCCCTCTCTCTCTCTCTCTCTCTCTCTCTCTCTCTCTCTCTCTCTCTCTCTCTCTCTCTCTCTCACTCACACACACACACACACACAATAAGCGCGTTCGTTTCTCCGCCTTTCTCGCGCGGAGTAAATATGCGCGCGAAATCACACAAAAATCCCTCGCACGTCACACTAAATAAAGCGCTCACTGAGCCGCGTACAAGCCTGTACTGAGCTACTGTAAATATGAGATGTACAATCTAAAATAGTGACGATTAAAAACTGACTTTTCGCTCTCGATTACTCTGGACTACGTGAGCTCGCGCTACTCCATCTCGCGCTGTGGCACAGCAGACCCGCGCGCTTATATACGCAGCATGGACCGAGACTGACGGACAGCCGCGCCCGCCAATCACAAAGCAGGATATGCGCTAGGGCCCCATGAACGACCAATGGCGAAGCTAGGAGCGAAGGCATGTGCTCTCGGTCACCGCCCCTCCTTGCAGAATAGGTATCCAGCGGACTGCCTGCGTTGACCCGACACAAACCAATCACTATCATCGATTTGAACAAATATAACCTGCGAAAGGCAAAAACTACATTATATGTTTAAATAGAATTTATGTCTGAGGAAAATCCCATCGTGCTGCTTCAGCGAGCAGTCAGGAACTTGACTTAGACGCCCGTCGCATGTGTAAACAAGCCCTGAATGAGTTCCTCAGCGCTAAACTGACGCTTATAACAGCGACTAGCGACTGAATAAAGAGGAAAACACCCGTTATATCACAGTGGCATCCTGCAATGTAAGAAATGAACTCCGAGTTTTAAAGAGACTCTCCCTCATGTCTGCAGGAGAAGGGTAATTCTGTGAAATGTAGTCCAACCTGTTGCAAAACTTTTTCTTTTTCCTCTTTTTTCCCCTACATAATGATCCAGAAGAAATGTGATCTGAGTCACTGAACTGCAGCCCAATCTATTTCAAATGTAGTGACTGAAGCTACGAGCTCCATCATAGTGCAGTGCTTTCATCTCACATGTATTTTGAGCTTCAGCTCCTCATATTAATGGAGTGTTTCAACAGTGACTGATGAATGTAGAGACTAAAGACTCCAGATGCTGAGGAACAGATGAACCGATTCAATTGAGCGAGTCATATACACTGAAACTGTTCCAATTGATTCAAACTCGATTCACTAACAAAAAAATAAATAATAATAATAATAATAATAATTGAGAATTAGTTAAACAATTGTATTGCAAAATGATTTGAAGTACTCCAATCGGTTGTGTCGCAGTTTTTTTCTCTATATTCTCTTTTAAATATTCAAATAATCCAAAGAAAGCATCTTTAAAACAAATAGTCACTTCCAAAATAAGATTGAATGAACTTTCTGTGTAGGTGCACTGCCAAAACAAATGAATTGAAATGAAAGGAATGACAATATCTGACTTTAGTCGCAGAACATCAGTCAATTAGTTTAAATGTTAATTCTTCTACTTTATTTGTAAGCAGATTACAGAACTTTTTTTTGACTCCCAATCGAAAGGTTGTGAGTTCGAGTCCCGGGCCGGCAGGAATTGTGGGTGGGGCGATTGCATGTACAGTTCTCTCTCCACCTTCAATACCACGACTTAGGTGCCCTTGAGCAAGGCTATGGCGAGAGGAATGTGACAGGATTACCTGCCGAAGTCGAAAGTCGTGTACTTTAACGTGTGAGAAGGGTAAGCCGCCTCAACTGACGTCGCCTCAACTGACGCATGATAAGCACACCGCCTCAACTGACGCATGATAAGCACGGCGCCTCAACTGACGTCGCCTCAACTGACGCATGATAAGCACACCGCCTCAACTGACGCATGATAAGCACACCGCCTCAACTGACGCATGATAAGCACGCTGCCTCAACTGACGCATGATAAGCACGGCGCCTCAACTGACGCATGATAAGCACGGCGCCTCAACTGACGTCGCCTCAACTGACGCATGATAAGCACGGCGCCTCAACTGACGTCGCCTCAACTGACGCATGATAAGCACGCCGCCTCAACTGACGTCGCCTCAACTGAAGCATGATAAGCACGCCGCCTCAACTGACGCATGATAAGCACGCCGCCTCAACTGACGCATGATAAGCACGCCGCCTCAACTGACGCATGATAAGCACGCCACCTCAACTGACGCATGATAAGCACGCCGCCTCAACTGACGTCACCTCAACTGAAGCATGATAAGCACACCGCCTCAACTGACGCATGATAAGCACGCCGCCTCAACTGACGCATGATAAGCACGCCACCTCAACTGACGCATGATAAGCACGCCGCCTCAACTGACGTCACCTCAACTGAAGCATGATAAGCACGCCGCCTCAACTGACGCATGATAAGCACGCCGCCTCAACTGACGCATGATAAGCACGCCGCCTCAACTGACGCATGATAAGCACGCCACCTCAACTGACGCATGATAAGCACGCCGCCTCAACTGACGTCACCTCAACTGAAGCATGATAAGCACACCGCCTCAACTGACGCATGATAAGCACGCCGCCTCAACTGACGCATGATAAGCACGCCGCCTCAACTGATGCATGATAAGCACGCTGCCTCAACTGACGCATGATAAGCACGCCGCCTCAACTGACGCATGATAAGCACGCCACCTCAACTGACGCATGATAAGCACGCCGCCTCAACTGACGTCACCTCAACTGAAGCATGATAAGCACACCGCCTCAACTGACGCATGATAAGCACGCCGCCTCAACTGACGCATGATAAGCACGCCGCCTCAACTGATGCATGATAAGCACGCTGCCTCAACTGACGCATGATAAGCACACCGCCTCAACTGACGCATGATAAGCACGCTGCCTCAACTGACGCATGATAAGCATGCCGCCTCAACTGACGCATGATAAGCACGCTGCCTCAACTGACGTCGCCTCAACTGACGCATGATAAGCACGCCGCCTCAACTGACGTCGCCTCAACTGACGCATGATAAGCACGCCGCCTCAACTGACGCATGATAAGCACGCCGCCTCAACTGACGCCGCCTCAACTGACGCATGATAAGCACGCCGCCTCAACTGACGCATGATAAGCACGCTGCCTCAACTGACGCATGATAAGCACGCTGCCTCAACTGACACATGATAAGCACGCCGCCTCAACTGACGTCGCCTCAACTGACGCATGATAAGCACGCCGCCTCAACTGACGCATGATAAGCACGCCGCCTCAACTGACGCATGATAAGCACGCCGCCTCAACTGACGCATGATAAGCACGCCGCCTCAACTGACGTCACCTCAACTGAAGCATGATAAGCACACCGCCTCAACTGACGCATGATAAGCACGCTGCCTCAACTGACGCATGATAAGCACGCCGCCTCAACTGACGCATGATAAGCACGCCGCCTCAACTGACGCATGATAAGCACGCTGCCTCAACTGACGTCGCCTCAACTGACGCATGATAAGCACGCTGCCTCAACTGACGCATGATAAGCACGCCGCCTCAACTGATGCATGATAAGCACGCTGCCTCAACTGACGCATGATAAGCACACCGCCTCAACTGACGCATGATAAGCACGCTGCCTCAACTGACGCATGATAAGCATGCCGCCTCAACTGACGCATGATAAGCACGCTGCCTCAACTGACGTCGCCTCAACTGACGCATGATAAGCACGCCGCCTCAACTGACGTCGCCTCAACTGACGCATGATAAGCACGCCGCCTCAACTGACGCATGATAAGCACGCCGCCTCAACTGACGTCGCCTCAACTGACGCATGATAAGCACGCCGCCTCAACTGACGCATGATAAGCACGCTGCCTCAACTGACGCATGATAAGCACGCTGCCTCAACTGACACATGATAAGCACGCCGCCTCAACTGACGTCGCCTCAACTGACGCATGATAAGCACGCCGCCTCAACTGACGCATGATAAGCACGTCGCCTCAACTGACGCATGATAAGCACGCCGCCTCAACTGACGCATGATAAGCACGCCGCCTCAACTGACGGATGATAAGCACGCTGCCTCAACTGACGCATGATAAGCACGCCGCCTCAACTGACGTCGCCTCAACTGACGCATGATAAGCACGCCGCCTCAACTGACGCATGATAAGCACGCCGCCTCAACTGACGTCGCCTCAACTGACGCATGATAAGCACGCCGCCTCAACTGACGCATGATAAGCACGCTGCCTCAACTGACGTCACCTCAACTGAAGCATGATAAGCACGCCGCCTCAATTGACGCATGATAAGCACGCTTCCTCAACTGACGCATGATAAGCACGCCGCCTCAACTGACGTCGCCTCAACTGAAGCATGATAAGCACGCCGCCTCAACTGACGCATGATAAGCACGCCGCCTCAACTATAATCAATTCTATAATCCAGTGATATAAGTTAAAATGAGTAATATCTTAAGTATAATTTCATGCATATAGTAATGCATTTGATTTTACTTAAAGGGATGTATTTGTATTTTACTTAAAGGATAATTTACCAAAGTCAAGAACTTCATAATCAAGTAATCACGGAGTATTCATTTACTCATTTTCATGTCTGTCCAAACCTGCAGGAATTTATTTCTTCTGTGGGACATAAAAGTTATTCTAAGACTTTCCTATAATCCAATACTTTTTCCATGTCCCTCAAAGATATGATTTTTGGCTTCCGATAAGTACAATGGCTCATTTCACTGAATTTTACAAAAAACTATCATGACTAGTAATATTTATAAAACATATCATATATGGATTCATTTAAAAAAAAGACAAAAAAAAAAAAAGAAAGAGAGATGAGATAACATGATAAACAGCCAACAAGTATGACCCATACTCAGAATTCGTGCTCTGTATTTAACCCATCCAAAGTGCACAGTGAACACACACCCGGAGAAGTGCCACTTTGTGACTTTAGTAGTTTATCAATTTATTTTCTGGTATTTTTCCCCGATTTTAATTTGTTGACTTCTGCTGTTTTCAGATTTTATTACTTAAACATTGTTCGTACTCTGCTTGCTCATGGAATAAAGAAAAGTATAAAAAATTGACACTGCTCTGTGTGTGTGTGCACTTCGGATGGGTTAAATGCAGAGCACAAATTCTGAGTATGGATCGCCATTACTTAGCTGAATGTCATTTCACTATTTTTTTTTTTTCACTTTTTTTTAAAAAAGAAAGTACAAACAAATACAAATTACTGAAGAAAATTAGCCATAGTTTTTATTATAGTAAAAATGCAGCAACCATATTATACACACACACACACACTGATATACACACACACACACACACACAAAGGGAACAGACGATGACACACATGATTAACACGAACGGTGACTCTGGTAAATGTTCACATCTGAAACATACCTCTGCTCTTTTCTTCCCCATCTCTGTCCGAAGTGAGCAGCATCCGTCCTTTGATCAACTTTTCAATCTTTCCGTCTGATGCACTGCCAGTACTTGCATTTCTTAAAAACCAAAGATCAGTCACAATGTTATAGAGCAGTGTTGTGAAGCTCAGCTCCTGCAGTGTCTAGCTCCAGCTTCTAGAGATCCTGAAGACTTTGATCAGCTGTGCTTGATTAGACCTGCAGCTCAACTCAGCTATAGCTGTCACAGTGTCTGGTTTGTGTTCCCTGGGTAACCACTAGATGTCCTCCTTCCCCACGGTGTCTGTCACTTCCTGAACCACATTCCCCACGTTCTCTGTCTTCGCATTGCACTCAGCTGTCACTAATCATTAATCATTGCACTCAGTCAATTCCCCATTAGCGTTTGTCATCTCCCTGTGTATGGGATGGTGCAGCGGAGAGCTGAATATTTAAAGTTGACCGCCCTCCGCCAAGAGGGCAATGAGGTGGGTGCCATGGCACAGGTGTTCTGGTCCCTGGCTGAGGGCATGGGAAATAATGATGCGGCCCTCCAGAGTCGAGTCAGGTGCCTGTGGACCCTCCAGAGTCGACTCAGGTGCCCGTGGACCTTCCAGAGTCGAGTCAGGTGCCCGTGGACCTTCCAGAGTCGAGTCAGGTGCCCGTGGACCCTCCAGAGTCGAGTCAGGTGCCCGTGGACCCTCCAGAGTCGAGTCAGGTGCCCGTGGACCTTCCAAAGTCAGGTCAGGTGCCCGTGGACCCTCCAGAATCGAGTCAGGTGCCCGTGGACCCTCCAGAGTCGAGTCAGGTGCCCTTGGACCTTCCAGAGTCGAGTCGAGTCAGGTGCCCGTGGACCTTCCAGAGTCGAGTCAGGTCCAGAGTCGAGTCAGGTGCCCGTGGACCTTCCAGAGTTGAGTCAGGTGCCCGTGGACCTTCCAGAGTCGAGTCGAGTCGAGTCAGGTGCCCTTGGACCTTCCAGAGTCGAGTCGAGTCAGGTGCCCGTGGACCCTCCAGAGTCGAGTCAGGTGCCCGTGGACCCTCCAGAGTCGAGTCAGGTGCCCTTGGACCTTCCAGAGTTGAGTCAGGTGCCCGTGGACCTTCCAGAGTCGAGTCGAGTCAAGTCAGGTGCCCTTGGACCTTCCAGAGTCGAGTCGAGTCAGGTGCCCGTGGACCCTCCAGAGTCGAGTCAGGTGCCCGTGGACCTTCCAGAGTCGAGTCAGGTTCCCGTGGACCTTCCAGAGTCGAGTCAGGTCCCCATGGACCCTCCAGAGTCGAGTCAGGTGCCCTTGGACCTTCCAGAGTCGAGTCGAGTCAGGTGCCCGTGGACCTTCCAGAGTCGAGTCAGGTCCAGAGTCGAGTCAGGTGCCCGTGGACCTTCCAGAGTTGAGTCAGGTGCCCGTGGACCTTCCAGAGTCGAGTCGAGTCGAGTCAGGTGCCCTTGGACCTTCCAGAGTCGAGTCGAGTCAGGTGCCCGTGGACCCTCCAGAGTCGAGTCAGGTGCCCGTGGACCCTCCAGAGTCGAGTCAGGTGCCCGTGGGCCCCTCCAGAGTCGAGTCAGGTGCCCGTGGACCCTCCAGAGTCGAGTCAGGTGCCCGTGGACACTCCAGAGTCGAGTCAGGTGCCCGTGGACCCTCCAGAGTCAGGGCTAGTCACCGTTGACCCTCCAGAGTCGAGTCAGGTGCCCGTGGGCCCCTCCAGAGTCGAGTCAGGTGCCCGTGGACCCTCCAGAGTCGAGTCAGGTGCCCGTGGACACTCCAGAGTCGAGTCAGGTGCCCGTGGGCCCCTCCAGAGTCGAGTCAGGTGCCCGTGGACCCCTCCAGAGTCGAGTCAGGTGCCCGTGTACCCTCCAGAGTCAGGGCTAGTCACCGTTGACCCTCCAGAGTCGAGTCAGGTGCTCGTGGACCTTCCAAAGTCGAGTCAGGTGCCCGTGGACCCTCCAGAGTTGAGTCAGGTGCCCGTGGACCCTCCAGAGTCGAGTCAGGTGCCCGTGGACCCTCCAGAGTCGAGTCAGGTGCCCGTGGACCCTCCAGAGTCGAGTCAGGTGCCCGTGGACCCTCCAGAGTCGAGTCAGGTCCCCATGGACCCTCCAGAGTCGAGTCAGGTGCCCTTGGACCTTCCAGAGTCGAGTCAGGTGCCCGTGGACCCTCCAGAGTCGAGTCAGGTGCCCGTGGACCCTCCAGAGTTGAGTCAGGTGCCCTTGGACCTTCCAGAGTCGAGTCGAGTCAGGTGCCCGTGGACCCTCCAGAGTTGAGTCAGGTGCCCGTGGACCTTCCAGAGTCGAGTCGAGTCAGGTGCCCGTGGACCCTCCAGAGTCGAGTCAGGTGCCCGTGGACCCTCCAGAGTCAGGGCTAGTCACTGGTGTTCTTCATGAACAAAGGCAAGCTTGTCCTGACTACATGGTTGTGGTGGTCTTCTGATCTCCTGTTGTGTTGTTGTTGTTGTTGTTTTTGTTTTTTTTTGGTTGTTTGTTCACTTCCTGTTCCCTTCTGTGAGCCTGGCCCTCCGTCCCTCCCCCTGATCCTCCACCGGTCCACCTACCTCCTGTTCTCCCTGTTTTGTGTTGCACTTCTGGTCTCTGTTCCCTGCTTTACATGTTCCTCTTGTCTCTGGTTTCCCCATATTTTTTTTTTTTTTTTTTACTTGGCCCTCGTTCCCTCCCCCTGAGCCTCCACCTGTCCACCTCCCTCCTGGTCTTGTTTTGTCAGTCATGTCTTGGAGCGTCTGGTAGCCGCTCCGTAGTGAGGAGGTATTGTCACAGTGTCTGGTTTGTGTTCCCTGGGTAACCACTAGATGTCCTCCTTCCCCACGGTGTCTGTCACTTCCTGAACCACATTCCCCACGTTCTCTGTCTGCTCATTGCACTCAGCTGTCACTAATCATTAATCATTGCACTCAGTCAATTCCCCATCATCTCCCTGTGTATTTATACCCTGTCTGTCTTAGTATGTGGCACGGAGTCCTTGTTTGATTATCACGTCCGTTTCAAGTCTTGTCCTTGTCGGTTTATGTTGTCTGGATTGATTCTTTGGTTTTGACCCCTGCATGGACTGTTTACTCTTTGGATTACCCCTAATAAATGACATACCCACATTTGGATCTATCTCCGTGTGTTCCTGTATCCCGGCCATGACAATAGCTTCATCATAAATACACATTACTTGGATTTTATATGTGTAGAACGGTTTATTAAAATGATATCAAATGTTAGATGATGAAATGCTTACTCAGCAGTATATGAAGTTCTTCTGGTCTTCTGGTAATTAGCAGCACTGAAAGCCCATCAGGTTTAGTCATTATAAAGTTCATACAGCAAAAATAATGTTAACGTAACCTTAAACACTTTAAGCTTGTTTGATTATATGAATTAAATCATTAATTTCCAAATGTAGTAAAAGAAAGAAGATAATGTTGGATAAAAGGGGAAAAATATGAATAGAAATTAAAATAAAAAATACACTAACAAATAATATAACATGTGCCGGTAAGAGATGTTTAAGTGTCACTGTTTACTGCAGTGAAAACAGAGAAATCACTCCAGGCCGTGTGGTCCTCAGAGGGAAGAATCTCTGTCTGACACATCAAGCCAGATCCACACATACAAAGACTAGCCGAAACTGGACCAGAGCTCAGCCAGAACAAGACGAGTGAGCCGCACTGAGACCTGAGACACTGCATCCTCTCTCATTAGACCAGAACACTCTGATGATGTGTGTGTGTGTGTGTGTGTGAGTGTGTGTGTGTGTGTGTTTGTGTGTGTGTGTGTGTGTGTGTGTGTGTGTGTGTGTGTGAGTGTGTCTGTGTGCGTGTGTGTTTGTGTGAGTGTGTGTGTGTGTGTGTCTGTGTGCGTGTGTGAGTGTGTGTGTGTGAGTGTGTGTGTGTGTGTGTTTGTGTGTTTGTGTGTGTGCGTGTGTCTGTGTGCGTGTGTTTGTGTGAGTGTGTGTGTGTGTGTGTGTGTGTGTGTGCATGTGTGAGTGTGTGTGTGTGTGTGTGTGTGCTTGAGCAGTCAGTCAAAGCTGCTTCCTGTTGCTGCACTAAGACAAAGAGAGAGAGAGTACAGGACACACACAATAATAATAATAAATACACACACACACACACACACACTCAGATATGAGGTTAGAAAACAGGAAATATGAACAATAGACCGGCAAAGCCAAACCTGTGTGTGTGTGAGAGTGAGTTTGTGTGTGAGTGTGTGTGTGTGTGTGTTTGAGTTGTGAGTGTTCTGTGCTTGTGTGAAGTTTTCAGTGGATTTAAGTTGTAAATGGTTCGTTCACACATTCAGAGCATTTGCTGTCAGATTGTATTGAGGTGTGTGTGTGTGTTTGTGTGTGAGTGTGTGTGTGAGTGTGAGTGTGTGTGTGAGTGCGCGAGAGGAAGTGATCATTGTTCCTGCACAGACAAAATGAGGAGGGAAACACAGATCCTGAGAAAATCCAGAGGAGTTTGAGTGTGAATCTCACATGATCCTGACGGACAGACGCGAGACGATGAGCATCTACACACACAGCTGGTGAGTAACACACACACACACACACACACACACACACACTCTTTAATGAGACGCTCGGTTAATTACACAGCAGTCTGTTAGTGAAGGAGACAATGAGAGAAAGGGATTAAAGGAAAGGAGGTCAACAGATTTTAATCTTCATATAAATGAGAGAAAAACAGTCATCTGTTAGATCACATCTGCTGAACCACGCACACACACACACACACACACACACACACACACACACAAATACACACACACACACACACACACACACACACATACACACACAAATACACACACACACACACACACACACACGCACGCACACACATACACACACACACGCACACATACACACACACACACACACTCACACACACACACTCACACACACACACACACACACACACACAATTCAAATTCAGTTCAGTAACACATTATTAGCAGGACGTCTGCCGTATAAAACTGTCACAGCACTATTCGTGTATTATTTCAGTGTGAGAAATGTAAGTATCATAATAACTTTATGTGTAAGTCCATGTATATTTATATTACTCAGTACTTAAATACTTATAATTACACTGTAAAAGGACATCTTAAAATAAAGAGTAACCGAATTTCCACTCAAAGAACAACTTGTAGTGTGTGTATATTATTATTAGTTTTTATATTGTTTTTAATTATATAGATAGCCTAAAGAAAAAAGACTGTGTGCCCAATCAAATAACAAAGTGTAGGGTACTTTTAGAAATAACATCATTCATATGAGATCAGCTTAAATACACTGTATGAGTCACAATTATACATTTCTCTTTTATGCCAAAAATCATTAGGATATTAAGTAAAGATCATGTTCATGAAGATATTTAGTAAATCTCCTACTGTAAATATATCAAAACTTAATGTTTGATTAGTAATATGCATTGCTAAGAACTTAATCTGAACAACTTTAAAGATGATTTTCTCAATATTTAGATGTTTTTGCTCCCTCAGATTCCAGATTTTCTAATAGTTGTATCTCAGACAGAGATTGTCCTCCGAACAAACCACACATCAATGGAGAGATCATTAAATGGAAAGCTTTCAGATGATGTAATGTTGAAAAATGGATTGTTATGACATCACTCGCGCTCGACGGATTCATTGTTCTCCGGTAACGGGACAAAGATGCTCTGAGAGAGAGAGGGAGAGAGAGAGAGAGAGAGAGAGAGAGCACAGAGGAGGAGGATGATGATGATGAAGGCTTTGTTCACCGGGATGCGGGTGTGACGGTGGGTTTGTGTTTCTCTCTGTGTCGGTGTTTGTCGTGATAGATTCTGAACCGAATCGTTCTCCTCTCTTCGCTCTGTTTCAGTCTGTTGTTGTGAGATCCGTGTACACCGGAGCCGGTGAGACGCGCTCGTGAAACAATAACAATGCGTTATATTCCTGTCAGAGATGTTACTGTAACACTGCGAGCGATCTCATCTTATATTCGCGATCTATATTTAGCCTTCATGTGATCATGCAGCAGAGATATCTGTCACAGCCGCTGTGATTTTACCGCATTTTGATATTTGTGTGATGATGGATATGTACAGTATTTACAGTAACTCGTCTCTGACGCTCTTTTGTGCCGCTCACAGCTGCGCGTGCCCGTGCGCGCGCTCCCGCTCTGATCAGGACAAAAGAGCTGCAATAAGAACATCACATCACGAGATTATCAAAACACCAACCAACGAGTCTGTTTGTGTTCATCCAGGAATGTTAACCCAGTTAAAATCGTTTTCCTCCGTTTAAACAGTGATAAACTGGTCAGATTCATACAAGCCTGTACAGCCTGATATATCAAATAATAGTCAGATATATATATATATATATATATATATATATATATATATATATATATATATATAGAATAAGATGTTTCTAACATTAGAGCAGATACTGATATCAACTGATCTGAATATCACTCTATATCTCCAGTAATGAGATGAGATGTTAATGATCCGCACATATAACACAGAGACTGAGAGCTGGAGAAATCAAGGCTCCTCAGAAGATGTGAGATGTTCTGGAGGCTTGTGAAGATCATTCCTCCGCTGAGGAACAGTGAAAGTAAAGCTTCTGGAAACAAACGCTCCTCAAAAGATCCTGAGGATCAGATTTGAGACTCTAAAACATGATTGATGGAGAATCCAGTAGCTGCTTCAGTCCAGGAAGAGTTCATCTGGA
>NC_039265.1:18771982-18774482 GCF_003368295.1 Carassius auratus
TTCATCTAACAAAGAAAGCTCTTAGCGCTTTTTCTAAATCTTGTTAAGCTTTTCAATTAGGATTATGTTTCTTACCCCATTGACAGATATTCTTGCTTGTTTTAAATGTAGATATTTTCAGTAAACAAGACACTATATCTTTAGTCATTTTGCTTGTCAAGTAAATGTATTTAATTTCATAATATGTAGATATTTAGATACAAGATACAAATACTAAGGAAGAAAATATGTTTGCAGTGTTTACAGTTTTGTTCATCTGTTCACACACACAGTCTTCACTCGTCACACCAGATCTACCAAACCATTCACTAATTCACAGTATTCCGTTTCATTAAACACTTCTTGTAAAACACAGCACACAATTCTCTCTGTAACACACTCAAATCTAACAGGAATTCATATTATGGCAAAGATTTTAGGTTTTTGAGATGTGTTTGTGATGTTTTGAACGCAGTGCTTCATGTTACAAGAGAAGAGAGATGTGAAAGTGTGTTGAAGCAGCTGAAAACAGACTGCAGTAATAATAGTCTGTCACATTATTTTGTGAGAGAGTCAGTGACAAACATTTAATCTGCGTCTGCGCAGGCCGTCTGATCGTCACCATCTGGGTGATCGTGTCCCCGTCCAACTCCAAGCAGAAGTACACTCTGAAGATCGCACACGACTCTCTGCCGGAGCAGCTGATCGCAGAAGCCATCCGTAAGAAGACGCGCAGCATGCATCTGTCTGCGCAGCAGCTGCGTCTCTGCGTGCAGGAGTACCAGGGCCAGTACATGCTCAAAGTGTGCGGCTGCGACGAGTACTTCCTGGAGAAACACCCTCTCTCCCAGTACAAGGTGCTCTTCTGACACAAACCCAGGAGCAGACGTCATTCAGAGACACACTTTACTCAATACATTTAAAAACTATCGGTAGCGTTCGTCTTGGGAAAACTTTTACTTTGCTACATCCCAAAGCATTTTATCTTACTTTTGTACTGCACTCTATTTCATAAATAAAAGTTGTTGTTTCTTTTACCTTTAATACTTTAATACTCTTTGAATTACTTTTAGTAGAAAGTGCTAGATTTCTAATGCAATGATATTTGATATGAAACGTAGTGCAGTAAAAGGTACAATGTTCTGCTTTGGAATGTTGTGAAGTAACGTTTTGTAAAGAAAAGCGGTCTGGTAAAGAGCAGACACTTGTAGAGTGAAGCTGCTTCAGTAGTGTCCACCTCTGCTTTGCTCGGGGAAGGATCTGGTTTAGTCCAGGAGTCCAGTTTCTAGATCATTCAACTCCTCGAGCTCTGACACTAGTGCGATCTGTCTCCAGACTAGCTTCTCCATTCTTCTTCTTGTTTTTGTTGCTATGGAAACAACCGCTCGCTTCTGATTGGTCAGCTGTCAAAAAGGCGCTTGACGCAGGGCATTTATTCAGAAAAGTTGATCTTTTTTCAGCTGGAAAAGACGCTTTGAGCTGCAGGAAAAGACACCAGCAGTGGTGTTATAATGTAAAACAGACATTCTGCTCTAAATTATATTTATATTTTTATATTTCATTTGAGGAGTACATTTGGAATCAGAATTATTGCATTTTCATGTAAGAACATCTCAATGTAGAGAATCCAACAAGTTTTCAGATCATCAGTGTTTTTATCTCAGTGTAGAGGAAACATATGTGAAGGTTGAGCTAAAAACTGGGCAGAAAATGCATCCATTGAAATGAAAAACTCTATTTTATGGAAGCCCACTTCTGCCACTGAATAAAAAATAACTGCACATTTTTATCTAACAATCCTAACTTTTATCTTGCAATTATGAGTTTACATCTAGCAATTCTCACATTTCTTCTCACAACTGAAAGTTTATATCTCACAATTGTGAGAAATTAATTATTTTTTTTATTCAGTGGCAGAAAATGGGCTTGCGCATTAATTGGGGGATCAAAAAAATATCTGGCAAACACACACACATGCATGTGGAAGCTTGTTACCAATGCAAGATAATGAAAATGTGGATAAGAAGAAAAAAAAGGTCAATATTGGAGACAAAATGCTTAAACAACGGAGAGAAGCAATAACTGCGATCACATTTAGTTATTTTCAGTGTTCTTTTCTGGTCTTTAGATTGATAGTTCATCCAAACATATAAAAACTCATGAAGGTTGGGTTAGTAAAGGAGTTTTTTATATTTTTGGATGCACTTTAAGCTCACAGTACACTTCATGATCATCCAAATCTTAGGATGTGTTCTGTGTTCTCTATTACTGAGCATTAGTTGTGTGCTGATCATGTTGTGCTGGAGGTGGAGACACTGATCTGAGCCACAGTCAGCGGTGCCCAAGCGGTTCTGAGAGACTCTCTAGTGCACTTGTAGACTTACCATCAATAATAGCATTTTAGAGTTAAAAGATGTGTGTGACATTTTGTATGTTGTGTGTGTTTTGTGATTCTGTGTGTAGAGTTGAAATGTAGAAATGGAGCCATAGTTAAAAAAACTGTGATAAAGGTCCACTGGCT
>NC_039265.1:18776982-18791982 GCF_003368295.1 Carassius auratus
ACAACACAACACACACACACAGACACACACACACACACACACACACACACACACACACAATACAACACACACACACACACACACACTCTCTTGGAAACTTATGATATAAAATTCAATATTGTGTATATGAATAATAAATAAATATTTACAATTCTGCCTTTTTTATTAGCTTATCGATCAAAGTGGAAGACAACTGATTTGATGTTGATCTAGAACAGAACCGAATCTTTGTCACATGAGCAGTACCAGCAGATGATCAATCTCTTCCTCAGTGTTCAGTTTCCCAGCACAGATATCTAAACATTGTTCACTGGAGATACACAGAGACAGAAGACGTTAAGACTTGGTTTCTGAGAAACTGATCAGAGTGCGGTCAGAACAGTGACAGTGATGGATATTTGTTCTTGTTTTAATCATAAACTCACTTCATCAGTTTCTCAGGAAATAAGACTTCTTATCTTTTGTCATTTCACTTCTCGAGTGAATTCCTCTTGATTTAAGAATCTTGAGATGTGTGTGACGTGAAACACAAAGAGACACAAGCCCAAGACGATGTCTCTGTCCCACACAGATGGAACGAGTGGCTGTCGTATGACATCTACCTGACCGATGTCCCTCGCTCTGCTCGTCTCTGTCTGTCCATCTGCTCCGTCAAGGGACGCAAGGGAGCCAAAGAGGTGAACTTTGACCTTTCCCAATCCTGTCAGTGACCGTGAGTTCCTCGCTACTGATCTGTGTGTGTGTGTGCAGGAACACTGTCCTCTGGCCTGGGGAAACATCAACCTCTTCGACTATAAAGACACGCTGGTCAGTGGGAAAGTGGCTCTGGGTCTGTGGCCGGTTCCTCACGGCCTGGAGGATCTCCTCAACCCCATCGGAGTGTCCGGATCCAACCCAAACAAGGTGTGTGAGGCACCATCATTACTGCTAACTGAAATAACTTACAGTTTTTACAATTTTTGTGCCAAATCAATGATAAGTGCTAGGTTAGTTTAGCACAGACACTAATGTTGTGCTCGCTGTGTGAAGAGTTGACCCAGGTGACCCAAGTATTGAGAAATGTGTCCTAGAGATTGTAAAAAACTGTGAACACAAACAAGTTGCTGAAGCACTGAAATGACTAACTGCAAATACATAAAACTAAAAGTGAATTAAACCTAAAACAGAAACTGTATAGTATTATTTAAATAATAAAAATGATAAATGCACATAAACCTGCATTGTTTATCTTTTTGATCTTTCATTCAACAAATTCACAAAATTCTAACCTTTCATTGATATAAAAATACTGGAAGTGGGGGGAAACTTACATTACTTAATACATGTTTATGTCCAATACATCTTGGCCACAAATATTGGCACCCCTAGAAATTATTTTGAGTAAAATATCTCTGAAGTATATTACCATTGATACTTACACATTTTAGCACACCAGGGTGACTAGGAGCATGAACCTGTCCAGCCATGACTTCCTGTTCCACAAATAAATATAAATATGAGGAACACAAAGCCCAAATACCTTTAATCATTCATCACAAGGAGTAAAGCCAAAGAATATAGTTCTGATGTGCAGTACAAGACTGTTGAGCTCCACAAAACAGAACGTTTCTGTAAGAAAGGAGCTGAAGCATTGGAAATCCCCATTTCCACCATCAGGGCAATAATTAAGGGGTTCCACTCAACTAAAGATGTTACACGGGTAATGTGTCCCGGCAAATCGTTAGATTTTGCAATTTCACACTGCCAGTGTTTATCTGGAATATGTGTGTTCACACACAACACGTAAAGACACGTGACATCAGGGCGTGACGTGTGATGTACGAGTCGAAAACACTAGACACGTTAACTTTCACTGAAGCTCAGATTCAGCACAGATAGTGAGGAGATAACTGATGTCTGCTTCATTACAGCTTGCACATTTGTTTTTTTGTTGCGCACGTTGATCTGCCTTCAAAACACCCGGTAAAGGGTCAGACACCACTGGAACTTCAAATGGCACTGGAAACTAAAAAAGAGCTTTTGAGCAGCAAACCCACCAGATGGGTTTAGTACAAACAGGGATAAAAGGACCCCATGTCCTGGGTGAAATACAGTGCTGGAAATTGAATGTTGTGGGCCTGTTTTACTGCTCACTTGAAGATACATGGCATCATTCAATCAGAAACCAAAAGAAAAAAATCTAAACCTGACTGCCTCCATTAGAAATCTTCTAATGGGCTGTGGTTGGATCACCATCAGGACAATAATCTCAAACAGACTTCAAAATAATAAATGTGTCACTGAGTACAATATGAAGCTTCTGACCTGATCCCTGTAGAGAATGACTCTTATCAGGTGTTCTCCAAACTAGGATATCTAGGATAATTGTTCCCAACATGAACTAGAGAAAACATTTATTTCACAATGAGATTTTCCACCCACTTTTAGTTGTTTTATTTCAATGAAAGTTTAGACTTTTGTGCATTTTTTGAATGAAAGACCGAAAGGAAAAACAATGCAGATTTATTTTCACAGCCACCTTTGCTCATAGGGTGCCAATGGTGAAATATGGTGAAATATAACAAAGTAGAATGAGTCCTGTGACTCACCCCAGTTCCTCGTTGTGTGTTGTGTGCAGGAGACACCGTGTGTGGAGCTGGAGTTCCCCTGGTTTAACCAGACGGTGGTGTTCCCTGATGAGCAGCAGATAGAAGAACACGCCAACTGGAGCATCTCCCGGGAGCTGGGATACAGCTACTGTCTGGGGCTGGTACACACACACACACACACACACACACACACACACACAAACAGTGCCCTTGTCCAAATACTCACACTCGCGGTCTTTGCACTAGACTACTTCTATGACGTATTTCCTGTATTTGGTCCAAATGTTCAAGAGAGCATTAAGACCACAAGTGTGTGTCAAACGTTTCATCACCTGATGGGACACACTTATAGTGTTGTAAAAATGCAAGTGTTTATTTTTAAATACTTTGTGTTTTAAATTCAACAATGCTTGTTCAGTAGTCCCTATAAGATGACACAATTTAATTAGTAGTGCATCTAATTATGTGATGAAAAGCGGTTGCAAAGGTTTAAAAATAAAACGTGCAACACTTTGTTTTTCTACCAAATTATGTGTAATAATATCTCATTATTACATGAATATTTTATTTACATTGGAAAGGTTTCCGTGAGCTCTCACAAAATCTTGTCAGAAGTCTCACAATTTATTCCAAAAAACGATGCATGATTGGATACACTAAACCCCTGTTACCACCAAGAACGATAACAGTAAAGATGACGATAAAGATATGGATCTAAAAATCATTCTCAATATTAAAGAACAGTAGAGTCCACACCGCATCTATTATAATAAAGGCACAGAGAAACAATATCATTAGATTTTTTTTTTACAGCTGATGAAAGCTAAAACAACTGACAGCCAATCAAAATTGAGCTCGAGAATTTTTATTTTTATTTTTTATATACAGATTCTTAAATAACATATGCATGGCATATGTGAAAATCAACAAAACCTGCTATTTTAAAAAAAAACATCCATAGGAACTGAAATTATGTAAATAACCAGGGCCCGGTTCCCCAAAACGTTCTTATCGCTAAGTAGTTCTTAACCTATTCCTTAACCTCTCTCTTAACCTTATGGCACGATTCCCGACACGTTCGTACGCTAAGTATATCTTCTGTAAGTCACACTTTCGTAAGGTTGGTCTGGAGCATTCGTAATCTCTCTCTTAGCGTTGTTTGAGCTCAAGACTCTGTACAGCAGTCTTTAGAAATCAGCGCAGCGCAGTACAAGTCAAACTATGGTATGTTGACAATGTTGTGGCTCAACAATGATTTTATGTTATTTTTTAAGACTCATAATAAATTATGTTCGCAATGGATACAGGCCTATTTATGAAGTTGACTTTATGTGGTATCAGAACTAATATGGTGTTAATTAGCCTAGGCTTTTTCGTAATGTCATTAAAGCGAATTGGCAATCCATTTTTTGATAATTAAAATCTGGCAAACAATTTGGCTCTAAATGGCTAAGATCTATAAATGGGTAAGCATGGTGGTGTCCAGTAAACGACCAACTGGCAGCGATCCAACGTGTCCTTGTATTGAATCAGAGACGGAGCCGGACGCGGAGCCATTTAGTCCATGTCAATTTTTTTATTCGGCAAAACTTAAGCCCTTTTGACATTTTTCCTGACGGGACTATATTTAAAAAAAAAATTGCCTCCCAAGACAGCTCATTATGGAGCTACTGGACCTTCTCAGACCTGCGCTTGCCAGGATAACACGGAGGAATTCTGCTTTAAGCCCCGAAGCCCAGCTGCTTGCAGCGCTATGTTTTTCTTTTTTTGCTACAGAGAGCTTCATCTAGGTCGTGGGAGAGGGCTATGGCCTAATCAAGACCTCGGTGTGGAGGTGCGTCCACACTGTCACCAACGCCCTTCTGCTCCATGCCGGGGATTACATCCTGGTGGATGGCACTCATCCCTATCACCAATCCATCAGTGATTGATCAGGCGTACATATCGCGAAAGGGATACGCGGCCATAAACCTGCAGGTTATAGTGGACCATAGGGGTGTGATCTCCGACCTGGTGGCAAGGTCCAGCAAAACATATTCTGTATCTAACTCTCTCTCTCTCTCTCTCTCTCTCTCTCTGTTCATTGTAGATAGGTTGCTTTTTATGGAAAACATTAACCAATGGCAATCAATACCGCATTAAACAGAAGTAACTGCAGCCGCTTGCAATTCTGATTGTAAAGTACCTTACCATTAATATAAAAGTGTATTATATAATTTTTATAAGTCGTTAAACCCATGTCAAGAAGGTGGATGATTAGCGAGGGATCCCCAGTTCATCTAACCGTCACAACATATTACTGACCATTTGATCATTTAATTTATAGTCTACATTTTACTGATAACTTAAACTATGTTAAAATAAATGTTACTGTAATAATTTGAGGAATGTTTCATGTGCATAGAACGTGTTGTCTTTCTTAACGCTGTAATGCACCATCGCGTGAAGAGGAAAATCTATTCCTGAGCAATCGATGTCAACTAATTCAGCACCTTCACTCGGGACAGCGCTCTTGTGACGTCAGACGTAAGAGGCAGCGTGTTAGGAAGCTTCCTAAGGGACACTTCGGGGAACACACTTAGGAACATAAACAACTTTGGTAAGATATTTCTTTCGAGGTCTTCTTAGCACGCTAAGAGGGAGCGTTATCAGGGAACCGAGCCCAGAACATCACCATTATCCCTACCCAACCCAAAAAGCAGTATTGGAGATGTGTTTAGTGTGTTTTAAGGACACTGCGCTTTGCCGGTTTTAAGACCTGGGACAGGCAAGTGTGGGTATTGGACAAGGCAACATACTCACACACACTGTCAGAGTGAATCTAGGACTCATGATGACTCTCTCTGGTCAATCAGAGCAGTCGTCTGGCGTGTGACAGCTCCATATCGCAGGTAGACGCCGAGCAACTACGCACACTGTGCAGTCGAGACCCGCTGTACGAGCTCTCCGAACAAGAGAAAGACTTCCTGTGGAGACATCGGTAAACACACACACAGTCTGTGTTGAGAATGATGGCCCCTTCGAGCTGTGATACACAGGACATTAATCTGTTTCTCACACAAATATAATGACAGCACGGTGAGAGCGATGTGTTTGTGTTACAGGCATTACTGTGTGAATATTCCAGAAAGTCTTCCCAAACTCCTGCTGTCCGTCAAGTGGAACTCACGGGATGAAGTGTCACAGGTATGACAGAGATGATCCACAAGTCAAGTCAATTTATATAGCACTTCATACAATACAGTTTGTGTCAAAGAAACTTCACAATGTGCAGATAATGCAAGAAGACAAAAGAAAACAGTTCATTTTTCAGCTAAAGTCAGTTCATTGTTGATTCAGTGATGTCATCATTCCAGCTCTCTTCAAATAGTGTATGTGCAATCAGTCTTAACAATATTGACAGAAATTAAGTGTCCCTAACTAAGCAAGCCAAAGGTGACAGTGGCAAGGAACCAAAACTCCATCTGTGACATAAAATGGAGAGAACCTTTGGGTGCGTTGCAGCAAGGAATCAAACCGCACCATGCTGGTTTCAACTGGCCATAGGTCATAATTTAGATATATTTTTGAGATGGAAAAATGCAGGAACATGGATTTCTAAGGAAAGATTGCTATCATATAGCACACCTAGGTTTCTAACTGATGACGTAGAATTGACAGAACAGCCATCGAGTCTTAGGCAGTATTTTAGGTTGTTAAATGCAAAGGTTTGTGGTCCAATAATTAAAACAGTAGAAAATTACTCGTCATCCAGTTTTTTTTATATCAAATATGCATTCCTTTAGTTTTGCAAGTTGGTATGTTTCGCTGGGCCTGGAAGAAATATAGAGCTGAGTATCATCAGCATAACAGTGAAAGCTAACACCATGTTTCCTGATGATATCTCCCAAGGGTAACATATAAAGCGTGAAGAGTAGCGGCCCTAGTACTGAGCCTTGAGGTACTCCATACTGCACTTGTGATCGATATGATACATCTTCATTCACTGCTACGAACTGATGGCGGTCATATAAGTACGATTTAAACCATGCTAATGCACAAGAGAATTTTGTGTTCAATAGTGTCAGCACTAATATCCAATAGCACTAATAGATTCAAGATTTTATTTGTCACATACATGGTTATATGGAGAGCATATGACCAGCAGTGAAATGTAAGTGTAAGTAGAGAGATATACAACCATGATCAGATGATAAGAGCAGGTCATTTGTAACTCTAAGGAGAGCAGTCTCAGTACTATGATACAGTCTAAACACACACCTGTTCATTAGTGCTCCCCTCACTCATCTGTGTGTGTGTGTTTCTAGATCTACTGTCTGCTGAAGGACTGGCCGCTCATGCAGCCTGAATCTGCTCTGGAGCTGCTGGACTGTAACTTCCCTGATCCCATGGTCCGAGAGTTTGCCCTTCGCTGCCTGATCCAGGGCTTGACAGACGACAAGCTCAGCCAGTACCTGCTGCAGCTCGTGCAGGTGTGTGTGTGTGTGTGTGTGTCAAGTCAGGTCACCTTTATTTATATAACGCTTTAAACAAAATACATTGTGTCTAATCAACTGAACAACACATGTGTGTGTCAAAATCTGGAGCATTTTCCAGCTCTATTTCCCCACAGGTTTCATTTGTATCTGTGTGTTTTTCAGGTACTGAAATATGAGATGTATCTGGATAACCCATTAGCTCGGTTCCTGATCAAGAAAGCACTGACCAATCAGAGGATCGGACATTTCTTCTTCTGGCATCTGAAGTGAGTTCAGACATGAATCTGTGTGAATCTCATGGAAAAACATCTGGGTCTCATTTCAGCCCAAAATCAAAAAATAAAGATTTTATTCTCTTAAATCTCTGCTAATCATCTTGACATTTGTCTGTGATTCTCATTATTGTATGTATTATATTATTCTCATTACTTTTATAATTTACATAATATATTTTGTTGCAATAAGGTAACAAGAATCACAAACATCTGTGTCTCTGCAGCACAGAAGCAGTCATCAGTGTCACAGACGTATATTTGGAGAAATAGAGTCACAATTATACATTTCTCTTTTATGCTAAAAATCATTAGGATATTAAGTAAAGATCATGTTCTGTGAAGATATTTAGTAAATCTCTTACTGTAAATATATGAAAACGTAATGTTTGATTAGTAATATGCATTGCTAAGAACTTCATCTGAACAACTTTAAAGATGATTTTCTCAATATTTAGATGTTTTTGCTCCCTCAGATTCCAGATTTTCAAATAGTTGTATCTCAGACAAATATTGTCCTCCGAACAAACCACACATCAATGAGAGATCATTTATTCAGCTTTCATGTATATTTAAAAAAAAAAAGTTCCCTTATGACTGGTTTTGTGCTCCAGGGTCACATACTTTACAATTTTCATATTTCTTGCAATGAAATAAGATTAAAATAACTTTTTTTTACATTACAGTCATGATAATTTAGGGGAAATTAGGCTAATTAATTTTAATCATCAAAAGCATATGATCCTAAAAGCGGCCATGTGTTTGACAGGTTCAATATACTATTGTAGTTTTTGTTAATATGTCACAATCAGAATGAGTTTTATTGCCAGGTATGTTTACACATACAAGGAATTTGTTTTCATTAAAGAAACTTCCACAGTGCAACAGAATGACAAATGAGAGATGTTATCTTGCAAACTAGCTGAGAAAAAACAGTGTTTTATTTGAATTAATGAAAATGGTTTTAAATGGTTTTAGTTGTAGTTAAGGATAATAACCCTGCTGTGTTGTTGTGTAGGTCTGAGATGCACAATAAAACGGTGTCTCGTCGCTTCGGCCTGCTGCTGGAGGCGTTCTGTCGGGCGTGTGGTATGTACCTCAAACACCTGAACAGACAGGTGGAGGCCATGGACAAGCTGGTGAACCTCACAGACACACTCAAACAGGAGAAGAAAGATGAGACGCAGAAGGTGAGACAGAAGATGCTCCTTAACACTTACAGGCACAAGTCAGTAGCTGGTTTCCATCCAAAAATGTTAATTTAACTTCTGTGCAAAATTTGAATATCGCATAAAGCATTTTTGAACAATTTCCAAGTCAAAGAGAACAAAATCGTAATTTCTGATAAACTGCCACTATATATATCACAAAAAAAGTAGGAGAAGCCACTGCATATAATAATTTTCATATATAATAAATTACTCGCATCTCAGAGTGAGCAGACAAAACACAATAAATGCTGTCATTGCTTTCGGAGGTGGATGGTGCTGTCGTATAAGAAATACTTTGATGACAGACTTTGCTCAGGCACCAACCAACAACCAAATCACATTCCAGATGTAGTGAACGAGATCAGTCTGCTGCTATTCGAGTTATCATGTCTCATTTTTGATGCACATGGAGGAATTTACTCTGCAAATGCATTTCTATCTTCCATTATTCGCATTAACCCCTTTTTGCACAAGTCAAAATCTCCTAAGGCGAGCTTAAAAACCATTTTGTGAATAAAGGGATTATTTTTAAAAATGTGGAGTTTCCATCACTCATTTTTGATGAAATACTTCAAAATACAGATTATAACGGTGATGGAAACATCGCTAATGATGTCTTCCAAAGAACTGGGCTTGGGGGGCATCCCTGCTGCCATTTTGAAGTGCACTCCATTTCGTGAATTGGCCACTCTATAGACCATGCTGCAACACGATTATGACATCATCACGTGTTTAATTGATCCCCACCAAAAACAACTCTGTAATATACACTCACCTAAAGGATTATCAGGAACACATTTTCAATTTCTCATTAATTCAATTATCTGATCAACCAATCACATCGCAGTTGCTTCAATGCATTTAGGGGTGTAGTCCTTGTCAAGACAATCGATTGAACTCCAAACTGAATGTCAGAATGGGAAAGAAAGGTGATTTAAGCAATTTTGAGCGTGGCATGATTGTTGGTGCCAGACGGGCCGGTCTGAGTATTTCACAATCTGCTCAATCTCAATCTCAATCTCAGTTGCTGGGATTTTCACATACAACCATTTCTAGGGTTTACAAAGAATGGTGTGAAAAGGGAAAAACATCCAGTATGTGGCAGTCCTGTGGGTGAAAATGCCTTGTTGATGCTAGAGGTCAGAGGAGAATGGGCCGACTGATTCAAGCTGATAGAAGAGCAACTTTGACTGAAATAACCACTCGTTACAACCGAGGTATGCAGCATTGGTGAAGCCACAACACACACAACCTTGAGACGGATGGACTACAACAGCAGAAGACCCCACCGGGTACCACTCATCTCCACTACAAATTAGGAAAAAGAGGCTACAATTTGCACTAGCTCACCAAAACTGGACAGTTGAAGACTGGGAAAATGTTGCCTGGTCTGATGAGTCTCTGATGATTTCTGTTGAGACATTCAGATGGTAGAGTCAGAATTTGGCGAAAATAGAATGAGAAGATGGATCCATCATGCCTTGTTACCACTGTGCTGACTGCTGGTGGTGGTGTAATGGTGTGAGGGAGGTTTTCTTGGCACACTTTAGTGCCAATTGGGCATCGTTTAAATGCCACGGCCTACCTGAGCTACTTCCAGCAGGATAATGCATAATCTCACAAAGCTCAAATCATTTCAAATTGGTTTCTTGAACATGACAACCCAGCCAGCAATGACGTGGGGCCCAGATGAGGGCTTCATGGGCGGCAAATGTGGGCCCCATTATGGGCTTGCACCCAGGATCCATATTGGGGCAAGCCGTGGAAGCCCAGACGTACTAAAAGTGGAACCTGTAAGGGTACTGCATGGGTCTTAATTGGGCAATTCATGTCAGACTCATTTGGGCCCCAAATGGGTCTAAAGTGGGTTTGCACCCAGGATCCAGCCGTGGATCTTTAAAAGGGATCTATAAGGATGTTATGTGGGATCTTAACTGGGCAATTCATGACAGACCCATTTGGGCCACCTGCTTAAAGGGCGTTTAAAATGGGCTTGCACCAGGGATCCAGACGGGGGCCAGCCATGGATGCCAAGATGGGTATTTAAGTGGGTCCTGTAAGGGTCTTAACTGGGTAATTCATGTCAGACCCATTTGGGCCCCACCTGCCTAAAGGTGGTTTACATTTATTCATTTAGCTGTTAACAGACATTGAATTTTAAAGCCAATATTGGCCAATAATATTGAGCATCCCTAGTTGTCTAAATATGTGTTTCTGCCCCAAGGGACAGGCGTCTGGGACTGGACTATTATTAGAAGTGTTACGGTATGCCTGCGACCTTTCTGAGAGTCCACTTAGTAGCATAATTCGGGGAAGTCGTGGCCTAATGGTTAGAGAGTCGGACTCCCAATCGAAAGGTTGTGAGGTCGAGTCCCGGGCCGGCAGGAATTGTGGGTGGGGGGAGTGCATGTACAGTTCTCTCTCCACCTGCAATACCACGACTTAGGTGCAATACCACGACTTTGCCCTTGAACAAGGCATTGAACACCGGGCGCTGCAGCATAAATGATGAACACTGCTCCGGATGTGTGTTCACAGTGTGTGTGTGTTCACTGCTCTGTGTGTGTGCACTTCGGATGGGTTAAATGCAGAGCACAAATTCTGAGTATGGGTCACCATACTTGGCTGAATGTCACGTCACTTTCACTTTCATAATTCAACACAGCGTAAACTTTGGTCTATTTTGATGGGTTTTTTTTTACATTTTTGGGAAGTTGCACTTTTTCATTTTCTGCACGACTAACAAAAATGGCTGATGGATTGTTTTGGCAAAAAATCTACATGTATGTGATGTTTGTTCTTTGTTGACTAGCGTGACTTGATATGTATTGAGTTACAATTATTCAATCTCAACCTGCTTGATTAGCCTACATGTCGAGTTACTACAAGTTACTAAAACTTGTAAAGTAAGTCATTGCATAACTCAATAGGCCTACACAGATACTTTGCGCCTCTGCCATGCAGGACCCATGTGTTCCCAGTTCAAACCCAATGAGTTCACTTTACTTAAATGGCCCCCACAGTCACCAGATCTCAACCCAATAGAGCATCTTTGGGATATGGTGGAACGGAAGCTTCGTGCCCTGGATGTGCATCCCACAAATCTCCATCAACTGCAAGATGCTATCCTATCAATATGGGCCAACATTTCTAAAGAATGCTTTTAGCACCTTGTTGAATCAATGCCATGTAGAATTAAAGCAGTTCTGAAGGCGAAAGGGAGTCAAACACAGTATAAGTATGGTGTTCCTAATAATCCTTTAGATGAGTATATAATATAATAAACAAATTTTTAAGGGGAAAATATCAACAATAAACCAACTCCATAGCGAATTAAGGCCTTAGGACGTTCTAGTTCAGCCTATTGCAAGTGTTCCACCAGTAGTGGGCACTCGTACAATGCAATCAATGATGTACCTCCAAGTAAACGAAACAAAGGGAAGTTTGTGAGTGAAGCACATAAGAAAATGGACTGGAACGCAGCCCCAAAGCCACTTACCTGATCCAGTGATGTCAACAGCCTCACCCATTACCAAGACTGCTGATTAGTTGATGAAGTTGATCCTGCATTCTGATTGGCTATTGTAGACTCAGATGAAGTTCCTGGTGGAGCACATGTCCCGCCCAGATTACATGGAGGCGCTGCAGGGGTTTGTTTCTCCTCTGAACCCCGTACACCAACTGGGCAATCTCAGGTACACACACACACACACACACACGTGTACCATATACAACAAGACTACAGGCAAAACCAGTGTGTTTTCTGCAATGGCTGAATTTGAGATTTTTGGCTATTTTGCTTCCATAACATGTATTTTTTAGACTAGTGGAAAGAAAAAATCCTATGTACACATTTAGGTGTTTATCATATTGCAGTTTATTTATTTGCATCTTTAGGTTGAAATATTTAAAGTGTTTTTCTCTTACAAACTCCTAATGTTACAGTTTTATTCCACTATATATTCTGAAGGCTTGTACATTCACACTGATTAATACAACATGTGTTTGTTTTCTGTCCGTTAGGGTTAGGAGCAGTATATTCTGATTTAGTATGGTAAAAAGAGAAATCCAGAATCCCCTATAGAAAAAGCTTTAGCTCTATATTTCTGTGTTTGAGGTTGGAGGAGTGCCGTATCATGTCTTCAGCCAAGCGGCCACTGTGGTTAAACTGGGAGAATCCGGATATCATGAGCGAGCTGCTCTTCACCAATAATGAGATCATTTTTAAAAATGGAGACGGTGAGCCATGTGTTTTAGCTGTAACCCTGAGTCAGATACCACAACGGGATCTGTGTAATCTAACATCTGTGTGATGCAGATCTACGGCAAGATATGCTGACACTACAGATTATTAAAATCATGGAGAATATCTGGCAGAATCAGGGGTTGGACCTACGGTGAGTGGACCAACCACAGCCCACGGCTCACACACATCCGACAGATACCACCCACTGCTGACACAAATCCACTAACCACAGCCCACCACTGGCACAGATCCACCAATCACAGCCCACCACTGGCACAGATCCACCAACCACAGCCCACGGCTCACACACATCCGACAGATACCACCCACTGCTGACACAGATCCACTAACCACAGCCCACTGCTGGCACAGATCCACCAATCACAGCCCACCACTGGCACAGATCCACCAACCACAGCCCACCACTGGCACAGATCCACCAATCACAGCCCACCACTGGCACAGATCCACCAACCACAGCCCACGGCTCACACACATCCGACAGATACCACCCACTGCTGACACAGATCCACTAACCACAGCCCACCACTGGCACAGATCCACCAATCACAGTCCACGGCTCACACACATCTGCCAATCACAGCCCACGGCTCACACACATCCACCAATCACAGCCCACCGCTGGCACACATCCACCAATCACGGCTCACACACATCCTCCAATCAAAGCCCAATACTCGCACACATCCGCCAATCACAGCCCAATACTCGCACACATCCGCCAATCACAGCCCAATGCTCGCACACATCCGCCAATCACGGCCCACCGCTGGCACACATCCACCAATCACGGCCCACGGCTAACACACATCCGCCAATCACAGCCCACCGCTCGCACACATCCGCCAATCACACCCCAATGCTCACACACATCCGCCAATCACAGCCCACTGCTGGCACACATCCGCCAATCACAGCCCACCGCTCACACACATCCGCCAATCACAGCCCACCGCTCGCACACATCCGCCAATCACAGCCCACCGCTCACACACATCCGCCAATCACAGCCCACCGCTGGCACACAACCGCCAATCACAGCCCACCGCTCACACACATCCGCCAATCACAGCCCAATGCTCACACACATCCGCCAATCACAGCCCACCGCTCGCACACATCTGCCAATCACATCCCATCACATACACAGATCCACCAATCACAGCTGGCTAACCCTGTGTGTGTGCAGAATGTTGCCATATGGCTGTCTGTCCATCGGTGACTGTGTTGGTCTCATCGAGGTGGTGAAGAACTCGTACACCATCATGCAAATTCAGTGTAAAGGAGGCCTGAAGGGGGCGCTACAGTTCAACAGCAACACACTGCACCACTGGATCAGAGAGAAGAACAAGGGAGAGGCGTAAGAACACACATCCACACACACACACACATCTACACACTCAGTTATAATCCATGAATCAAACCAACCAGCTACAGGAGACTAAGATTTAAAGCAAAAAAATGTTTGATAATCAGACAGAAAGACAAAGATACAAGACTGTAAACTTAACGACTTCAATGAAGGAAAAACTATAATCCCATGAAGCCCTTCTAATGACATTATTAAAACCATTTAAAACCATGCTCAAATATATAAATGTAGATGGAGAAATATAACATTATAGATGTAAAGATGTTGACTATATTTAGAAACGCAATATTGTAAGTTAATTTCAAAATATGTTTATTTATATAAATACTGAAGTTTTTTAAACTAAACTAGTTGGGCTTGATTAGATTTGCTCAATTCCTAATTGGTGGAATTGTCACAAAATCCACTGTTGGATTTGAGTTGGATGTTGAAGTCACCAAGCAGAACCAGAGGAGTACCATCTTCAGGAAAGTTTGAGAGCAGCACATCCAACTCCTCCAAGAAGTTTCCCAATTGACCTGGGGGACGATAAATGACCACAAAGTGGATTTTAACAGGGTGGGTTACAATAACGGCATGTGATTCAAATGAACCGTTACCTGTAGGTGATGGCTGAAGATCAAATTTCCATTCTTTTGATATAAGGAGACCAGTACCTCCACCCCTCCCAGTGGTACGAGGAGTGTGGGAACAAGTGAAATTAGTGGAGAGGGCTGCAGGGGTGGCAGTATCTTCAGGCTTGATCCAAGTCTCTGTCAGTGCCATGAGGTTGAGACCGGAATGAGTAGCAATAGAGGAAATGAAGTCTGCTT
>NC_039265.1:18799482-18804482 GCF_003368295.1 Carassius auratus
AACGGACCGATCCAGAGTGTGTCTTAGTGATTGTTTAGTGTTTAGTCTTTTAATAAACTTTTTCAAATATTGAGGGTGCTTGCTTATTTATGTTTAACTATTGTGCATCTTTAGGGACATTTTTCTCTTTTATTTAATGCAAACAGCATAGATTGTTTTTTTTTACTTTATATCTCGCAATCCTGACTTTATATCTCGCAATCCTGACTTTATATCTCGCAATCCTGACTTTATAATTTGCAATTCTGACTTTATATTAAGCAATTCTGACTTTATATTTTGCAATTCTGACTGTATGTTTTGCAATTCTGACTTTATATTTAGCAATTCTGACTTCATATCTCGCAATTCTGACTTTATATCTTGCAATTCTGACTTTATAACTCGCAATCCTGACTTTATAGCTTGCAATTCTGACTTTATAATATGCAATTCTGACTTTATATTTAGCAATTCTGACTTTATAACTTGCAATTCTGACTTTATATATCGCAATTCTGACTTTATATCTCGCAACTTTGAGTTTATAACTTGCAATTCTGACATTATTTCTTGCAATTCTGACTTTATAACTCGCAGTTCTGACTATATATATTGCAATTGTGACTTTATATATCGCAATTCTGACTTTATATCTTGCAATTCTGACTTTATATTTAGCAATTCTGACTTTATATCTCGCAATTCTGACTTTATATCTTACAATTCTGACTTTATAACTCGCAACTTTGACTTTATATCTCGCAATTCTGACTTTATATCTCGCAATCCTGACTTTATATCTCGCAATTCTGACTTTATATCTCGCAATTCTGACTTTATATCTCGCAATTCTGACTTTATATCTTGCAATTCTGACTTTATATCTTGCAATTCTGACTTTATATATCGCAATTCTGACTTTATATTTAGCAATTCTGACTTTATAACTTGCAATTCTGACTTTATATCTTGCAATTCTGACTTTATATCTCGCAATTCTGACTTTATATCTTGCAATTCTGACTTTATATTTAGCAATTCTGACTTTATAACTTGCAATTCTGACTTTATATCTTGCAATTCTGACTTTATATCTCACAATTCTGACTTTATATCTTGCAATTCTGACTTTATAACTCGCAATCCTGACTTTATAGCCTGCAATCCTGACTTTATATTTAGCAATTCTGACTTTATAACTTGCAATTCTGACTTTATATCTTGCAATTCTGACTTTATATCTCGCAATTCTGACTTTATATATCGCAATTCTGACTTTATATTTAGCAATTCTGACTTTATAACTTGCAATTCTGACTTTATATCTTGCAATTCTGACTTTATATCTCGCAATTCTGACTTTATATATCGCAATTCTGACTTTATATTTAGCAATTCTGACTTTATAACTTGCAATTCTGACTTTATATCTTGCAATTCTGACTTTATATCTCGCAATTCTGACTTTATATCTTGCAATTCTGACTTTATAACTCGCAATCCTGACTTTATATTTAGCAATTCTGACTTTATAACTTGCAATTCTGACTTTATATCTTGCAATTCTGACTTTATATCTCGCAATTCTGACTTTATATCTTGCAATTCTGACTTTATATCTCGCAATTCTGACTTTATATATCGCAATTCTGACTTTATATATCGCAATTCTGACTTTATATTTAGCAATTCTGACTTTATAACTTGCAATTCTGACTTTATATCTTGCAATTCTGACTTTATATCTCGCAATTCTGACTTTATATATCGCAATTCTGACTTTATATTTAGCAATTCTGACTTTATAACTTGCAATTCTGACTTTATATCTTGCAATTCTGACTTTATATCTCGCAATTCTGACTTTATATCTTGCAATTCTGACTTTATAACTCGCAATCCTGACTTTATATTTAGCAATTCTGACTTTATAACTTGCAATTCTGACTTTATATCTTGCAATTCTGACTTTATATCTCGCAATTCTGACTTTATATCTTGCAATTCTGACTTTATATCTCGCAATTCTGACTTTATATATCGCAATTCTGACTTTATATATCGCAATTCTGACTTTATATCTCGCAATTCTGACTTTATATCTCGCAATTCTGACATTTATTTCTTGCAATTCTGACTTTATAACTCGCAATTCTGACTTTATATCTTGCAATTCTGACTTTTCTGACTGATTTTGCATTCCTGAGAAATAAATTCAGAATTGTGAGATAAAAAGTCACAATTACATTTAATAATTACCGGCTTCCATATAAAGGCCCATTCACACCAGCTATGATAACTATATCAGCATCACACCAGCAATATCAGTTTATTCAAAGCATTGCATTTTTGTTGTCTGTAGCTTTAAATTCTGACTGGCATCAATGTTTTTTCATTTATCATTTACAATATTGTTCGTCTGTGAGTTGATTATAAGTGTGGTGTGGACTTCACTGTTCTGATAAGAGTTAGAGCGATTATTAAAACTACATACTTATAATTATCATCAGCTAACCCAAATATATCTTTATTGCATACTAAGTATAGTTGAAATTCACTAACATATTTACTGATATATGGCTCGAGACGTGCTGTGCACAATGCACATTTCCTAATATTAAGCCTAAAATGTGTTTAAATAACTATTGATGAGGATCATGTTTGATCAAACGGTAGTATCTTGGGAAATTACAGGGTAATTTCAGGAACTAAACCAACAAAACTCTATTAACCAATTTAATCCCACCGGTCGGTCACAGTATAGACCATAAAAAGGTTTTCATTTATAAAGCTCTAAAAACCTTACTAATGTTTTAGTGCACTTATAGAGGAAACGCTTAAATTTGCTTCTCAAACAGCATAAAGCTTCCATCAAACCCAATAAAACGCTCCGCTCACTGGAAGACCACGGCACAAACCGCTTCAAATCTCAACTAGCGTCACGTGCAGATCAGAGGTGCTTTCACAAGAACTGCTGTTTCTGCAAGAGCCACATCCTTCCGGTCAGCTTCCTTCTGCTTTCTGAGTGTGTGTGTGTGTGTTTGCTCAGGTATCAGGACGCACATCTGGTTAGCCTCAGTGTTCATGAATTAATAATGATTGAAATGAATGAGGAAAACAGTGTGTGAGTGAGTTCAGTGACACAGACGAAATCAACACTTGTCTGAGGTTTATTTGATGCTTTACAGCAGATCAACACACATTCAGACCGACTCAGTCACTGCAGGGAACACAGTCATAAATGCAGGCTCATATGAGGAGGAATCAAGCATCTCGTTCAGGCCCAGATCCGTTGGTGTGGCCCTGAACCCATGCAGAGTGGAAGAGCTGTCATGAGCTCATCACTGGATTGGAGCATCAGACCGTCCAATCAGAGCTCAGGACGTGGGTCCGTCAGCTTCCTCCAGCTCATCCGTGATCAGCAGCGAGAGCTCAGTGAAGCTCGGGCGCTCATCTGCTTTCTGACACACACACACACACACACATTCAGTAAAACAACAGTCTTGTTTCGTTGAGACGAGTGGGAAAACATTGAACATGCAGAGGATACAAAGTTACCCTTTTTTTCAATTTCAACATAATGGTGAAGCGTGTTATCAAATGCAAAAAATCTTTCATGAATATTTTACATTACATCAGAACAAATTAACAAACACCCCACAATGCATCCTGCTGGTGATTCATGAGTGTAAATAATTCCTGAACACACACTGAGGTCCCTAATGTCAGTGAGGCTGTGAAGGACTCTGTTGTTACCTCCATCCAGCACATCTTCATGATGCTGTAGATGTGTGGAGCTGCTTTCTGGGGCCGATAGAGCCGGTGTCCCTGAGTGACCATCATCACCACCTCATGGTTCTGATTGTGTTCGAACGGCATCTTCCCCTCCGTGAACACCTCCCACATCAGCACACCTGAGGAGCACATCATCATCATCATCATCACATAATCATGACCATCATCATCACCATCGTCACCATCATCATCATCATCACCATCGACACCATCATCACCGACACATCATCATCACAATCATCACCATCATCATCATCACCATCGTCACCATCATCATCATCATCACCATCGACACCATCATCACCGACACATCATCATCACAATCATCACCATCATCACCATCACCATCGTCACCATCATCATCATCATCACCATCGTCACCATCATCATCATCATCACCATCGACACCATCATCACCGACACATCATCATCGGCACCAGCTTCACCATCATCATCATCATCATCATCATCACAATCACCACATCATCATCACCATCATCATCACATCATCATTATCGACACAATCATCACCACCATCATCACAGACACCATCATCATCACATAATCATCACCACATCATCATCACCATTAATATCACCATCAGCATCACTACTGACCAAACGACCAGACGTCAGATTTGCTGCTGTATTTGCAGAAGTTGAAGACTTCGGGTGCAGACCACTTGACGGGGAACTTGGCTCCTGAGGAGCTCCAGTACTGATCGTCCAGAACGTACCTGCAGGAGAACACGGATGTGATAAAGACCTAGCGGCGCTAGTGTTTCTTTAGCTACAATCACAGCACTGTACTGCTGATTTCCACAGACAAGCCTTTGACTAATATAACATATTTTGATTCAATAATATATATTCTTTCATATGTTGTATTTTGAGGGAATTTCATGTTACTATACAATGTTCACCTCTAAATACTGCAGTATTTATATCTACATACTGTAAAATACTGCAAATATTAGGAAATCTATTTGGTAACACAAAGTAGTTTTAATGCATTAATTATGTACTTTTTTTTTTTTTTTTTTTTTACATTTTTGAGTATGACTGTTTTTTTTAAAAAACATTTAGTCTTTTAGTCAGTCTTTTCTAGTCATGTCTGTGACGAGTTCTGTGATCGTGAGTGGGTCATATTTTATCAAGGTTTCCCTCGTGATGCTCAGTGGAGACTGACGGTGTTCAGATACCTGGTCATGCCGAAGTCAGAGA